>NC_143196.1:5028750-5330000 GCF_051530095.1 Phoenix dactylifera | reverse complement strand
GCTCGCTGCAGCTGGGGAGACGGCCAGATATAAGTAAAGGATCTCGCCTTTCTGGGGCTTGGTAAGCAGCGGGGGAGAGGCCAGAAGGCTCCGAAGCTCTTCAAAGGCCTGCTGGCATTCTTCTGTCCACCGGAAGTCTTTCGGCCGTTTGAGGCTCTTGAAGAAGGAGAGGCATCGCTCGGCTGACCGAGAGACGAACCTTCCCAGGGCGGCAACCCGCCCCGCGAGCCGTTGCACCTCCTTAACTGTCTTTGGAGGCGACATCTCTTGCAGTGCCCGGATTTTCTCCGGGTTGGCTTCAATTCCGCGCTGGGTCACTATGAAACCCAGGAACTTGCCCGAGGTGACCCCGAACGCGCACTTCGCCGGATTGAGTTTCATTTGGTACCTTCTGAGTTTGGCGAATGTCTCGTTGAGATCGGCTATGTGGTGTTCCGCCGCTCGGCTCTTTACCAGCATGTCGTCCACATAGACTTCCATGTTCCGGCCGATCTGGTCTTTAAAAATTTGGCTGACCAGTCTCTGATAGGTGGCCCCAGCGTTCTTCAGGCCGAAGGGCATCACCTTGTAGCAGTAGGTGCCCTTGTCGGTGATGAAGGTCGTGTTCTCCTCGTCTTCTGGTGCCATTCGGATTTGATTGTATCCTGAAAATGAAGAAAAAATATCCCGCAAAATCCGATAAAATCGGATGCCAGGTCAGAAAATCAGTTTTAAAATTTTATCTATTTATTTATAACAGGTATAAATAAATAACATAACTATATTATGTTTACCATACCTCGATCCCGCAGCGGAAGATGGTCAAGGTACTCAGGAACAGAATTTGGTACAGGGCCAAGTGCTGGATCAGATACTGGATCAGATGCTAGATCTGGTACTGGATCGGGAACTGGATCTGGAACTGGATCTGGTGCCGGATCTGGTACTGATGGATCTGGTGCTATGCGAGGCCCGGATGTACGGACCCTCTACTTCACACGCACGCCAAGAAATGCAGGAAGGTAGGATGATGTCTGTATAGTGCAAAAACCCTTTTGCAAATAAACCCCTGGAAGAAAAGAATTTCAAAAATTCCTTCTTCCCTTTTTCTTTTTCTTTCTTTTCCTCTTTCTTCCCGTTTCCTTTTCCTCTCTTTTCAAGCTACTCAAAAGATCATGAATGTCCCCTCTCCCCAGATAAAATCTCTAGCAAAGAATGAAGAAAAAGCTAGCCTATTTATAGGCAAAGACAAGGCTGAACCAGGGAAGATAAAACGCCAAAAGGGAAGAGTGAACGCCAAACGTTTCATGATTTTATTGAATTTTTTGAACCGTTTGATTTCAATTAAATCAGTCCTATATTAAAGAGGTTTCAAAACCGAAGAGACACGTCTCTTCGGATCTTCAAATGGTAGCCGAAAGAGGGAAGATCAAGCGGCCTTCGATGTGTTCGGAAGAAGAAGAAGAATGCGGTCCACGGGAGAAAGTTTGCAGAAAATTGGTCCATGGACCGAGAAAGAAACCAGAACGTGTCATTCAAATAGAGGGGCAAACTAGTAAATGGGTTAATTCAAATGGGCTGAATCAAATGGGCTTGGGTCCATTATTGATTCTAAACCAAATTGAAGACCAATTTGAAAGATTTTGGATCCGAAAAAATTCCACATGAATCTGATTCATGTGAACTCCAATTAGTTCAATTTTCAGATCAATCCGAGTCACACTTGGACTAGAATAAATATGGAATAAATTCTAATAAAATCATCATTAAGCCCAATTACATTCATTTGAATCCAATTCAAAAACAAACTCAACAAATGAGTCCAAATCAATTTCAATTACATTAATTGAAACTTGATTAAGCCAGAATACAGACATAATTAAATACACATCCATGAAATTCAGTATGTACCTCATGTTCAGTGCTAGCTGAACATAGACAAAACCAAATTTCAAATGACCCACAATTTAATTCTCAATTAAATTGGATCAAGTCCTTCCTACTTAACTTGACTTATGTGCGTGACTCTGATAGGTTCGAACACTAAGCCGGTAGTACCTGAACCACTCCATGCACTAATCGAGGTGACCATCTAGCAATGATACCCGATGTCCGGATAGGTCGAATATGCAAAGCAACATTCAAGAACCCATTCATATGGTTACCGCATAATTCATCCTTTTGACCAACGATGCTCAAGATGACCTAAAGTGAACTGTCACACTTTGGTCCGATCATCCATATTGTATTTCAATTAATTAAATTCAAGTGACCAATCACTTGGTTTACCCTGGCCAAGGTTTTACTAAATTGAAACACAGCGAAACATCAACTCCTATAATCTGGAGCGGTCAATCCCTTCTTGACTCATACACAGACTTCGCGAGTACTTGACTGCACCCAGCAACTTTTCAATATCTGAATTAGAAATTCAGATCGTTCAGTGCCAAAGTACAGTGAGTTGCTTGCAAGTCACCGTGATAGTCTCAGGTCTAAGGGATACTTATGCCCATATGCTTTGTGAGCTAACTCCTGACAGTGGAGTGCTCAACAGGTGAGTCACTGTTCAGTGACGATGTACTCCTACATCTCACCTATATGCCATACCAGTGTCTCCACACTCCTTGGTTAAGAGGACAACCAACTAAATGGCATACAACGACCTATACTTGACATAGCTATTGTCCAATTAATAGCTTGTCAATCGGTCGCGAACTAATTTAAGGACTAAATGATAAAACCTCCTTTATCCACTAAATTAGTCCTAAGGACTTCATCACAATACACAGGAGTTCCTATTTGAAGATGCAACACTTGTGATGAAAAGAATGCCAGAATAGATTTTATTATTCATTAAATAAAACATATACATTATTCTTACAATAAAAATTGGCTTTGGGACACAATTCCCAACAGAAAAGGCGTCCATAAAAGTTAGCAGTTGGTGTCCTGAAGTGGAGTCGACGAGCTGGTCGATGCTCGGGAGGGGGAAGCTGTCTTTTGGGCAGGCCTTGTTCAAGTCGGTGTAGTCCACGCACATACGCCATTTTCCATTGGCCTTCTTTACGAGGACTATGTTGGCGAGCCAGTCCAGGTAGGAGACCTTCCGGATGAAACCGGCTCCGAGGAGCTTGTCCACCTCTTCAGCTGCAGCCCGTTGTCGTTCCGGAGCAGAGCCTCTTTTCTTCTGCTTCACAGGCCTGCTGGTCGGCCTTACCTGGAGTCGGTGGACCATGACTCCAGGGTCAATTCCCGGCACGTCCGCAGGCGACCAGGCGAAGACGTCAGCGTTGTCCCGCAGGAAGCTGACAAGGCAATCCCTCTCGCGGGCGCCGAGGCCGGAGCCGACCTGCACAGTTAGCTCGGGAAAATTTTCTTGTAGTGGGATTTGAATAAGGAGCTCACCGGGCTCTACTTGCTTCTTCCAGAGGGTGTCCCTCGCATCGAGGATTTCTATGGGCAGCGAAGGGCCCATTGGGTGGTCCGGCGCCTCGGCTGGTTGCTTTTCTGTGTGGGCCGCCATGTAGCATTGCTTGGCGACCAGCTGGTCTCCGCGGACCTCGCCTACTCCTTGGTCGGTGGGGAACCGCATGAGCAAATGGCGAGTTGAAACCACGGCTCGAAGGGCATTTAGCCCTGGGCGCCCAAGGATGGCGTTGTAGACCGAGGGCAGACGGACCACCAGGAGGTCCATCCTCACAGTGCTCTCCCGGGGGGCGAGGCCGACTGTGACAAGGAAGCTAGCCTCACCTTCAACCGGGATTGCATCTCCGGTAAACCCAACCAACGGGGCATTGATTCTCCGGAGATGCCCTTCTGTCAATCCCATTTTTTGGTAGGCATGATAATACAAAATGTTGGCTGAGCTTCCATTGTCAACTAGGACACGCTTTACATCAAACCTATTTACAATCATAGAGATGACCACGGCGTCATCATGGGGGGTTTCGACCCCTTCTAAGTCCTCGTCCGAGAACGAGATGACTTCACCAGTACGTGGGCGCTTCGGGGGTGCTCCCTGGGCGGCCGTTCCTGCCGAGGCCCGCCCGATCATGTTGATGGTGCCGGCGATGGGCCTGTTGTCGCCCGGATTTTCGGTTGGTGCGACATTCTCCGCCGGCCTCCTTTCCTCAGGTCGGTTCCTCACGAACCGGTTGAGTACTCCCCGTCGGATGAGCGCTTCTATCTCATCCCGGAGTTGGTAGCAGTCCTCCGTGTCGTGCCCACGATCTCGGTGGAAGCGGCAATACTTCCTGGGATTCCGGGGAAATCCCGTGTCTCGCATAGGAGGCGGGGGTCGGAAGAAGTCCCGACCCTCGATTTCCATCAGGATTTCGGCCCGGGGAGCGTTGACGGGTGTGTAGTTCTCGTACTTTCCCGGGTACATCCGAGGCCGTGGTGGGGACCTCGGCCGAGGAGGGGTCCTTTGCTGAGATCGCCCCTGCTGTCGGGGCGGACTTCTCAGTCTGGGGAGGTTCTTCTCTCGGCGGGGGGATCGGCTCCTTTGTCGGCCGCGCTCCTCGCGGCGTTTCTTCTGCTTCTTGGAGGCGGGCTCAATTGCCCCCCGCCTGGATGCAACTGCCTCCTCGGCCTTGGCATACTTCCGGGCTCGGGCCAACATTTCAGTGAAGTCGGCCGGGAAGCTCTTCTCGATGGAGAAGAGAAATCGGTAGGAGCGAACCCCAGTCTTCAGAGCCGACATAGCTATCGACTGGTCTAGCTCGCGAACCTCCCATGTGGCGGCGGTAAAGCGGTCCAGGTACTCCTTGAGGGACTCCCCCTCTTTCTGTTTGATGTCGAGGAGGGAGTCCGACGTCCGTCGCTGGCGCCGGCTGGCAGCGAAGTTGGTGGCGAACTGCCTGCCGAGCTGCTCAAAAGAGGACACCGTATTCGGCTTCAGCCCAGAAAACCAAAGCCAAGCGGTCCCTCGGAGGGTCGCTGGAAAGGCCTTGCAGAGTATGGCCTCCGAGGACCCTTGCAGGGCCATGAGGGCCCGATATCTCTCTAGATGGTCGAGAGGGTCAGTCGTCCCGTTGTAGGGTTCCACTTGAGGCATTTTGAACCTCGCGGGAACCGGCTCATCCTCGATCTGGCGGGAGAAGGGGGACTTAGTAGTGAACTCAAAGTCTCCCTCTTGCCTTGCCTTCTTGCTGTGGAGCGCCGCAATCTGGCGCTCCAGATGCTCAACTTTCCAGTCGAGCTCCCCCACTCGTGGAATCGTCGCCGTGGTTTGCGCCGGCTCACGGTGGTCTGGGGCTGACTCCGCCTCAGAAAGCTGGGGCCTCCGGTCGAAGCCTTCTCCCGGTGACTCCCTCCGGGGGGGAAGCTCGTTCTTCGTTGTTGGCTCTAGAGGAGCCATGCAGGTTTTGGCTTGGGAAAACCGGGCCGTTGGGGAGACACTCCGGCAGGGCCTGAGCCCATGGGGGGAGCGTAGGTAAGGCTTCCTCGCGCCGCAGACCCTGAACGGCGGCGGCGAGGGCCTGGACTTGCTGTACCAAGACGTCAAATTGTTCCGGCTGGACCTGAGGAACCGGGTCCGCCGGAGTTGGAGAATTCTGGACAGAGTGTCCAGGACTTTGCGGGGGACGCCGGGAGGCGTTAGAGGCTCCCTTACTTCTCAACTTCATGACTGCTACTCGGGCCCTTCCTCTAGCGCCAACTGTTGCTGGAAATTGGACCCGGGGGCAATCGTCGGTCGAGGAGAGGGAGCGTCGAGTTCTCACGGCGGGGCGGCGGTCCGTCGGCGGGCGGCGTCCTCCGTCTGGGGCGGTCGGAGAGAAGGGACGGCTGGTCCACGCGGCGAGGCGACGATCCGTCAGCTGGCGGCGTCCTCCGTTTGGGTGCCTGCACACGAGCCGGTGGCCGGGTTTTCCGGCGCCGGCCCTCCGACGCTCAAGTCAGGGAGGGGGCAAATAGTGTAGAAAGGAGATAAACAGTGTCTGTAGAGTGCATCGATCTTTCCCTTCCTCCTGAGAGGCCAAGGCTCCCTTTTATAGGCGGGGGTCGGTTTACCTGCGATGTAACAGGGCGAAGCCGTAGTACGGCTCGGCATGTCATTCGGGTCGGCGCACGGTCAGGCGAATCATTGCACTGATGTCGGCGATGAGGGCGTCGTACAGCTCGAACTAGCACGCTATCAGGCGAATTATTGCATTGGTGTCGGAGGTATGGCCGAGATCGGAGACTTATCATAGTTGACTAGACTCTGCTGGGCTGATTTGCCGTGGAGAGCTGAGAGTCCGCAGATGACAGGAGCCATGCGCATTTATTGTGGAGTAAGCCGGAGATCCGCATTTATTGTGGAGTAAGCCGGAGATCCGCATTTATTGTGGAGTAAGCCGGAGATCCGCATTTATTGTGGAGTAAGCCGGAGATCCGCATTTATTGTGGAGTAAGCCGGAGAGTTACAGCGACCATGCGCAATAAATGCCAGAGGGGCGTCAGGGTATGGTCCTCGGCCAGACCTCAGAGGCGCACGGCCGTAGTAGGTGGCTGACAAGAGTAGACCTCGAACATCGGAGTTTTTCTTAGGTCGGAGGTCTCGAGGTCGGTCGTCTTGAGGTCGGGCGTTCCGAAGTCGGACGCCGACTTCGGCCGTCCGGGGTCGGAAGTTGTACGGCTTCTTAGGGGCATTTATGTCATTTGGGAAAAAATCTTATTCCCCCCAACAGAAATGAAAATGAGTAACTTCCATTCCAGCCATTTGGTTGGAGAGAGTCTCAATCCCTACTCTCTTCTAATATTTTCATTTCGATTCTGCTTCCGATTCCAGTCACAAACCAAATACGTCGAAGGATATGATGATTTCGATTTTCATTCCAATTCATTCCGATTTTATTCTAATTTCGATTTCAGTCGTGAAACAAGCACCCCCTTAAAGTAGTGAAAGTTCTCCATTAGTGCACTTAGTAGGGCCACATGATGCTTCGCGAGGAAGCATCCCGCTAAGCGAGCAGCAACAACACCACCATCATAATCATACTTAGAAAATTTAACCATACGATGCTAACTTGCTAGACTCGATATTGATTGAAATTTTTTTTAATAATTTCGAGAATATTGTAACTTTGTTCCCCATCTAGATACATAAGATCAACCTAGCATGCCGGACCATTCACAACAGCTTGGGTGTGTGATTGAGCTCACTTGCATAACAAACAAGACAAGTTCAAGCCTCATTTAAAGCTTATTTAACAATCCAAAACTGTACATTTGTTTAAAAAATAAGTAAAAGCTTAAATTTGGCTTGATAACTAGTTTAATCAAACTCTTTCAACTAAGAGCTGAATTAAGCTTAATTATTTACAATTAAGCTTGACCCGAGTTCTAATAATATTCTCTTATGATACAGTTTAGGTGCTTTGCAAGGTGGAAACTAAGTTGCCACAGTAAATCGGCCCGTTTTGAGATTTAAAAATGACATCTTATGCTAAGTGGTGCACGAAAACCTAATTAATAAATTGATTTTGAATCCAAGCCCAGAGAGGAAACTTAGATTCCTCTTTGCAGAGAACCTAATATGCGCCAAAAAAATTACTTCCTACATTGTATGTATCATGTGGCCGTGCACGCCATTAAACACAACTGCTATTTTCTGTAGCGGAGCACCGAGATACGCGCTTGATGTATAGAACGCACAAAAACGAACGATTATGATTGGTAGCATGCACAACCATATGCACCAGCTCAACCTAAAGCCCTACCACAATATGAAGTATTTAAAGGGAATCAAACAGTTCTCATAAACTATATATATGCCTTGACTCACATGCAACACAACTCATAATATCCATTGGATCAACTTCAGAGAGCGACGAATCACATATACATGCAAACATACGTAAATGTAAGCTAAACCACATCCAGCTTGGAAAACAATGTCCAAAACAAATGTACATGGGTAGATGATGACCATATTGTAATCCAAAAGAGACCTTACACGTCCCACCAGATGGCTATTAGCTGTTTAGAACAAACTCTCATGGGCCAAAGCCTAACCCAATTCTCCCTAGGAATATTCCAATGAAACGCAGAGAAAACACAATCCAATAAAAAAATATCGAATTATTTATCTTAGAGAACGTGCAGGAACGCACGAAATTTGTTCAACTCCAGGGGAAGTCCAAGGCCGCTGCATCCTGTCTCTTGTGTCTCCTCTATTATTTATTTATTTATTTATTATTTTGATATACCGTCATCTCACTTACACATGGATGTGAGTGCGTCACGAAGAATCAGAATACAAAATACGATCGACATCCTCCGGAATGGGGCCAGTGCCATTTCATATAAAAACTCCAGAGTGTAAATCAGGCATGGCTCCTTCAAGGACAAACAAAACAATAGGCTTATTTTATTTAACTTTTGTGCATACAGGAAAGGGTTTTTTTTTCTTTTTTTATTTTTAGTATAATAGTGCTTCATACGCTACGAGTGTAGATACAGTCAATAAAATCAAAAGAAAATAGATGACACAAGGAAAAAAAAACAGACACATGATTCTTGAGGAAAAAATGGGTCAATCATTAGGAGCCACAACGCGTGTAAGCTCGTGAGACGTGCATCATTAGGTTTTTATATGCAGTAAAAGATATTTTTAAAAAATATGTATCTTATGATGTGATGATAATGTTCAAGTCGTACATATATGTATTGCTAGTCCGTATCTACATGGGTTTTGTCCGGATTTGGGACTAGGGACAATATTCTAAGCTTTTAAAATGAAAGGACGGTCTTGAAAACTAGCCCTTTTTTTTTTTGGGTTAAGACAACGCTAGACTACCTCCGTTGTTGAGGACACCTTGATGCACTCAAAACGGCACCCTCTCAGTGACATGTGGGGACCACGTCCGATAGGACGCACACATACGAAGGGGTGCAACATTGGGTATCGTCGCAAAGAGAATTTATTTATTTATTTATTTGTTTTGTTTTCCCTGCAATGCTAGCTTAAAAATAAGGACTTGTTAATTACCTTTTCATTATCTTGTTTAATTATGCATGTATTTTTTCACAAAATATTTGTTATACCTTCTTTTTAAACTCTATCGACATGTATACAAACATTTGGCTGGAGTTTTAACTCGATGGCATGGTCATCTCTCTACTCCATGTTGACTCTCTCGATCTCCCTCCATCTCTCTCTTCCTCGAATCTCAAGATTATGCACTTCGTGATGAAGTCGTGGCGCCCCTCTTTGGGTCAAACTCCAAACCTATAACCAGAGAAAGAGATCACATGAAGCGCACGTGATTCGCTCACCTTTTCGTGCTAAAAAAATAACTTCAAGATGTTAGATGAGGTTTTGATAGTGTTGGACGCTAGGTATTTTTCAAGTTGAAGGGTCTAAGGACGAGAGATGCAGAGGTATGAAATTTATCATCAGAAATCATGAAATTCATTATTAGAAACTACGATGCCAGACTAGTAGCGGCGGAGGATCAACAGATCTTCGACTCGTCAGTGATGTGCACCGAACTTAGAGCTGCCTAGAAGGGTATCTCCTATATAAGATGGATACTGAGAGCGAACAACCTCCTCCTCGAGAGAGATTCGGCCATAGTGATTGAGTAGATCCAGAGTCGAAGATGCACAGTCGAAGACCGACCTCTGATCCACGATATTCACAGATTACTGGAGGAGTGCGACTCCCACCAAGCCACGCACGTTTACAAAAAAACAAACGGTGCCACAGACTAAGTTGCTTACTTTGCAGCTCACCACTCTGAAAGTTTTATCTAAGCGAACCGCAGGTCTGTGCTAGAGCTCTTATGTAGTCTTTTATTTTCTAATTTTGTTAGTCACATTCATTCCCGTTATATGTAAACCGCTATTGTACCAAAAAAAAAGTCAATATATAATTATCCCCAATTTATACCTTTTAGATGATGTTAGTTGAAAGTTGAAGGTCTAAATATATTTCCGAAAACCCAAGAAGTCAACAAACACATCACTCATCAACATTTCAATATTTAGGGGGAAAAAAAAGGAAGCAGTGAATCGTTGAATTTATGCCTTCGCCCTTTGATTCATATGGTTAAAAACGTGCCGAACTGAACCAATAATGTCCAAGTTCAATAGAAGTCAAATGGATGGATAAACCATGGAGACAGAAGAATAAGCACATGTCAAACAAACAAAATAATAATTGACTTTCTGAATTCATTCCCCACAACTCCTAAAGTCAACTGCCTTGTTGAAGAATTGAAACATTGGTCGGTTGGATTCGTGGTTCCTACATTAATTCATATAGAAAAATTCCCAAGTATAGAAGGGCTAAATAGCTCGAAAACCATGGCGATAGAGGGCCAAGTTAATATATGTATATATAAAGACTAGTCGACTATTTATGTTCGTTTCCCCATACCCACTAAGTCAACTGCACCCAAACATCATCAGCTTCAACTGTTGAGTATAAAAAATCATTGTGGAAGAGAGCTCTTCTAGATAAATATCAATTTGTACAAAAGACATATTCTTTTTTAACTTTATATGAAATAGATAGGTAGAACCAAAATATATAAGGAAAACGAGTACCGCCTGTTAAATGGCAAATCCATAACCATCTCCATATGACTCAAATTCACCTTGATGACAATTTTTTTAAAAACAAGGATCTGGTTCTGAAGTCAGAACCTCACTTGAACATAAAGTGCACATATTTAGAAGCGGAGAGGGCAGACTAATCCAATGAGAGCTTACGTTGCATCTGTTATAGTCCTCAACAACCTTAGGAAACAAACAGAATTTGACAAGCATAAGGGCGACGTTATCTCAAACAGCAAGGCAAGCATGGCTAGCATTCACTGCATCTTATTATGGCAATCATGGCAAAGGAAGACATAATATAAACCAACCTATGAGCACAATAGATCGGGCTATCAGCAGATTACAAGTTGCATCCTTCAATCCAAAAGTGGTTATTGTACATGGCTTCTAAGGGAGGGGAATGACTAAAATGAGTAGATAATGATTTGGTAAGCAAAAGTTCTTTGAACATCAGGTAAACAACATTTAACCACTCTATAAGGAGTAGGTAGGTGGCGGTATGTTTGCTACGCCTTAAGAAATTCACAGGAGGGAAATGGCCTGGAATGAAGGCCCAGAAACCAAAAAGTTTATGAAACAATCCCACACAACCCTAGCATGAGAAAAGGCTAAACAGTACCTACTGAGGTTCATCTTCTGGCACTTCTTCACCAAGACTGCGCTGTGCCAATCGATAGTACAGAATGCCCATTGTTGCCAAACATGCCCTGCAGATATACACAGACTTCACATTAAGCTTCTTTGCATGGATTTGTACTTACAAATGATCACTCTCTGAGAGAAAGAAGCTTGTGCTGGATAAAAGAGTGATATTCCAGCAGAAGACTGAAATACCTAAAACATAACCATCAAGTCATGTCCAGGATGCTTGTTAGGACAAGACACCAATATGCATTGATACGATCAAATCATAAAAAATGATTGCATAACACTAATCAAGTTAGAAAGCAGCCTGGGGCATGTTGGGCACTCTGATAAACTTGGAATATACCAGCAAACATATGAATGTAGTTATATATGAAGAGGGAGCTCCTACCAGTACCTGCAAGATCCTAGGAAATCCTAGAACAGTGCATGAAAACGGACCAAACAAGAAATATTGGAAAACAGAAACATGACGACTAGTGTCTTCAAACTACGATGCAAATGATATTCTGCAAGTTCTGACAGCAATAATATGAATTCAAGAATGGAATGATGGTTTTCTGTTGACTAGCATCACATGTAAATGTCAATTTAGAGCAGCAAAATAAGCTGGACAATTCAACTGTTCATATAGAATAAAGGCTTTCGCATGGTCAGCAGCAGCAAAATTTCCAACTACAATACCAGATCAAGTGTTTGTGCTCAACAACAGCCAGTGAATAAAGAATAGACTTAACGTTAAAAGAATCTAGAACGTTACATGATCGCCATGATGAGTAAGATTTTCCTGGGATCCATCTTTGATGATCTTTGATGTCGCAGACGTCCTTCTGGAACATCATTTGTATTAACTAGATCTTTACGTGGTGGTGCAGTCACTGGTAGAGTTGGCAATGCATTAGACCAGAAAGGTAGCAACATTCTCAGAAACTTATGACGGAAAGGACCTGCGATTCAAAATGGTAACACTTTACATCAGATTCCAGTTATTACAGAAGAAACTCGTTATAGCTTGTAGTAAATTAACCATGAAATCTACTTGCATGCTAATATATGATGATTTAGTAAATCACTCCATCTTTGCAAGATCGTCAAGATCCAACTAGAATATGTCAACACATAACCTAATTATTTGTTTCAGCTCACCCCGCAAAAAAAATTATTCCATGTTTGCAAGTTTACTGAGGTCCACTTTGAATCAATTAACGCATTATTACTACTTGCTTTAGCTCAGCCAAAAATAATCTGCAAATTGTAGTTAATCAGTAAACTAAAACTAAATTAAATAAAACACAAGCTGCTTCATGTCCTTAGACATCTAACTAGATCTCATCGGCATGCTTTGCATAGACCTCAAGTGTCCAGGTGCAACAACTATATCATAAAAAACTTAAAAAAAAAAGAAAAAGGAAAAGGGGCTTGTATAGAATTCACTGTCACAACATTGGCCACATACTGTTGCATGTCGACCTTGTTTATGTTACAGTTAATATTTATATAAAAATATGTGACACTTTTCTTTTTGATAATAGGTAATATAGTTAATAAATCCACTCTTCTCTCCCCCCCCCCCCCCTCTCTCTCTCTCTCTCTCTGTCTCTGATGGACGAAAAGGCAGGTACAACTTCCAAAATACAAGTGTTTTTGACATATTATCAGACAATCAAAAATACTTGGACCACATTTAAGTTTTATACTGGGTGGATGTACAGTTTCCAATATCTATGATTAATTGCTAGATATATGTTGATAACTAGTAAGTGCATAAACTGAAGATGAAAGCAGAATATGCAGTGGATTTAATCAATGCAGAACAACAATAAGATTCCACACAGGACCATGAAATCATACAACTGCATATTTATTGGAAATTTATCTTTGTGTTGGGCCTAATACACAAACAGCTTCTTTTAGGGCTCGAATAGCTCTCAACCTCTAACAGGATTGCTCCAACGACCTGCAAGTCTTGCTAGAATTTTCACCAATAGCTAAGGCAAGCAATTGGCAGTGCGCAGTGGTAGCAGGGAGGAAACCACCTCTCATACTCTGCCTGCATCCAACAAGGCTTAAAACAAGAGTGTTCTTGTGCATGAGGCTCCCATCACTGCAGGGGCTCCCATCGCTGCAGGGTCCGGGGAGGGTGTCAGATTGAGGCAGCCTTACCCCCAAGTGAGGAGAGGTTGACCATGCTTCAAACTGGTGACAACCAGGTCACAATGGAGCAACGTTATCGTTACACCAAGGCCCTCCCTCTCCCTGCATCCAACAAGGCTCTAGGGAAAAAGGTTGTATATTTCTTAAGCCATAGCTAGTATGCGCAAACATCATCAGGGTCCTAAAAATGATCATACATATAAAATCACAAATATATATACACACACACAAACAAGTGATATAAGTAATATAGTCTCTAAATTAATGTGAAGTATAAAAAGAACACTCAGAAATCGTTTTCTTCATTTGAGCATACCAAGATTTAGTACATATAAATGGATCCCATCTTGAACAACTTAGATCTTGTTATAGCATATGCATAAGGAATTCACATTAGCTAAAAATTATTAATGGATGAAGACCAACCTGGCAGCCCCTACCAACCCAGTAAGAGATTCAGACCTCAGCCACCTCGAGGGTTCAAAGACACCATGGAATCTACCGGACCTGACAAGGGCAGGACCTTAGTCCAGCCTGTGCCAGACAGAAGTCCACAAAGCCGGACTTCTTGTCCTGCCAGGACCTCCTTGGCAGCCCCTTATGACCCCAAGCAGAGCATCCAGCCCTTGGCCGCACAGGAGGTGGTGTAGGAGCATATAGATCTGGCACAGGCGGGACTCAAGTCCAGACTGCACCAGACATGGGTCCACACGTAGACAAACTCAGGTCATGCCTGGGCCAGGAAAGACCTCAAATTCAAGGCTATAGCATATGCCATAAAAAAGGTCCAAAAACAATTATACTTGAGAATTAGCTGGATAAGAATGGAACAAATCCTATATGCAGAGAATCATAATATCCAGTTTCTGCAATGGACATGACAAGTGACTGCAATATCGACTGCAAAAATACAGCCTTGGTCTACAACTTGAACCTGTTTCAGCCACATATATGGGCAACTGCTCGAGCACAGCATGCCTTTGTAGGATTTAAAGAAAGGCATAAACATGAAGACAAGGTGCAAAACTGTGAAGGTACTGAAAGAGTAAAAGAATCAAACAGAGCAGGAATTTCTAGAAGTCAATCAAATTCAAGGAAAAAGGATACCATCAGATGACAGCAACAAAAAAAAAAAAAAAAAAAAATCTTTTGATAGCTACATGTTTAACAAACACTGCATTAAGAGAACTTAACATTTTACGTCAACAAAATTGAACAAAAACACAAACTGCCATGAGCAATGAAACATGCTAACAGAACATGTATCAGTCATGGTTTTGCAACGTCCATAATGATCAAAGATGGGCAACCACACTAGCCTTGTAGAAATGAGGGATCTGAAGGTACCATACAAATTGCACTTCTAACTGTTTAGTTATTATAGGAACCAATCAGGAAATAAGATTAATCGCATCAATCTCACACAGATGAAATAAGGCTTAGTGTCGTTTATCAGGAAACAAAAAGGCTTAGTGTCCATGTTAATAATCTCAAGCTAGACAATCCTTATTGAGTCAAGAGCATGCCAATCACGTAGCAGAGAGAAATTATGTTTAGGGAAATATTTAGCTTTTTTCCATATAACTTACCTCTTTTCGTGTACTTTTTATGTGTTCCATCTTCATCATCAGCATAATATGATATTTCTGAATTTTGTCTGTCAACATGGTAAGTGCCCTTCCTTGTGGTAGCACCGGGCTGCATGACGTTAAAACACAAGATCATAGTGCCAGGCACCATTTACATTTGTATGAATGCACCATTTATGAACTTAAATTTACACAAAAAGTACTAAAAGATGGTTGATCATTGGCTCAGATATCACTTACACCCTTGGGGCTCACACTTTTGATGAAGTTGGGCTCTTGGTCTGGCTTAAATTGGTTTCCTAACGAACTAGGACCATCTATTTCAACAATCTCCGGTTCTGAAAGTTTAGTAGAACCTGTTCCAGCAGCGGAGTATACTTCATCTGAGTATTTTGCTTCTTTGGTAAATGAATCTGCACGACTTTTATCGCTATCTTCAACACCAGATACATGCATAAGTGGATCCGAAGCAAAAGCAGGAGGAGGAACACGGCTCTCCACTGCAGGCAATGAAACAAGGTGATTTCCAAATACATTTTTCTCCAAGCCACTCTGCAAATGTCAGAAACCATGTGGAATAAGTTTGAAGAGTCTTAACAACTGTTACTGAGTTGATGTCTTGACAAGGCAACTAAAATACGCTAAGCAATGGCTGAAAATGCAAGATGATTAACATAACTAAAACTCAATAAGGAAACAAACACAAAATCAAATATTCAAAATGAAGGACATTTGAATAAATGGATTTTCAAAAAAAAATGTAGCTTAGGAACTGCTTAGATCACTTTCTAATATAAACATTTAAGAAAGGAAGCAGAATAATTTATGATATATGATCATATTAAAGTTTTGACAAGCTTCATTTTCTTTAACAGAATGTTGAACCTCAATGTCCATTGCATAAAAATAAAAAACACTAGGTTGATATTCAGTTTGTGTAGAATCTCATGCACCATTCATGAGATAAAGTGGTGCAGTCCTGATAAATTTTTATTTAGTTCAGTAAGCTGATTAATAATTCCATTATTTTAATCCATAACAAAAAAAGAACCTTTCATGTGTTAGTAAGCTTGTGAATTACTGCTTGACATCAAACTCTAGAAAATTGAGAAAGAGTGTGAGAGAGTCGAACGATCATGAAGTAGAACAGCTTCTGAACGAAAGAACAGGAAACATATCTCATCTTCTTAAGAACTGTGGGTGCTAAAACGAACACCCAAAAGAAGCTAGATAACATAGGGAACAGGATCTGATGTCTTGAAGCATAAATTTAAATCTAAGAAGGGCAAGTTCTAGTACATGGACTCGAATAGCCAGATATACGATAGATCTAGCTTCTGAAAGATTGATATGATACCCAAAAGGCTAGATATCTGGAAGGCCTGGAATAAGATTAAACTCACAAGGAGAATTAATGCACCAAAAAGTCTAAGTAGGACACAGGATATAGAAACCTCGAATCTAGAATTCTTGAATATGAGATCCAAAACTTACTTCCAGGATTGAACTTTATGCAACGAATCAAACATTCAGCATGATCCCACAAGTTAATCTTTATAAAAGAGAAAGTTCACACAAATCTATGTGGTCAGGCCAAAGTTTTTAATACGTGATATCTCAGAAATATCAGTAGGCCACTGAAACCGAGATAAACAAAGATACCAGTTTATCTCGGCCAAGATTGAAAAGGAAATTTTTTTAAAAAGAACATAATTTCCATGATTTCTGGATATGCAGGCCGAGACATAAGAACTAATATAATATACTGGAAACTTAGCTGACATCACAAATACATCATTTGTTCCCTTTTATACATGGACTGTGGCATATAATAGCCTTAACTATTTGCAGAGTCATTCTCCTCAAAACTTAAAAAAAAACAAACAAACAGAGAGAAAAGAATATTTTCCACATCCATATAACCTCTTCCCTTCTATTCTTTTAGGACCCCCTTTCATCTCAACAATGGCAAAAAAAAAAAAAAAAAAATCTTCGTTCATCATTGTTGCCAAAGCTAACTACGAGATGAATCATTCGCCTCAACAAGTGGCCTTTACTGCCCAGCCATAGCGACTCTCCAGACACCAGCGCGGCAACACCTCCATCACACCCTCCACTGCTCACCTTCCTCCACAAAGTCCCTATTCTGATGCCAGGTTTTTTTGAACCTGCAAGATCTACAAATCTTGGCAGATAACCTCTACCACAATTGTTTCCTAATTACAGTCTCCAAAAAAGATAGGTCACCCCTTAATATGGCTTAAGAAAATCCTAAGACAAATGATAATAAAACTAGTAATCTCAGCCAGTATCTTGATATTGTATCAGCCGAGAAATTGGGATATAACAGTTTATAGCAGCCAACATAAGCTGATATTTAGAACATATTGTATCGTTAGATGCCCGAGACCCATATAACTGATATCTCGCCGCAATATCAGCCAAGATGGAAACCTTAGGTTAAGCATGTCTGGAAATAAACAATATAATTTCATTGCAACTACCATCCAGCCCTAAATTGGTGAGGATTATTAAAAAAGAAAAGAAAAGAAAAGAAAAACTAGGACACCTATATGCAATTATGCATAGATAGTCACAATAATCAGAAATATTCAGAATGTATCATGTCATTAAAGTGTATACTTATTTACTGATGTCAAGCAGCAGAAATTATTTTAACATATTGTTGCCTATTTGATCAACGATTTAGCACTTACATGGAATAAACATATCGTGAAACCAACCCATATATATGAGAAAAGGCTTATGGTAGGAAAAGAAAACAATAGCATGCTGATAACTCTAGAAATAAAATTTATGATGGTCTTACCTGGACTATTGCTTCCTTGAGTTTTGAATGGAGGTGAGATCCTGTATCTTTAATGCTTATAGGAGGCCATATCTGCAAAAAAAAAAGTGCTTTTCTTGATATTAAACAAATTCATTGACTGATTTTCAAGGCAGATAAATATAAAAGTAGAATAATTTCATAGCAGTTGATTTAAAGTTGAAAGGGATCAATATCATAATCTGCAGCAAAAAGCATTCTTCCCTCCAAAGTTCAAAGGGTTGGCAAAGTCTTCCAGCCTTCCACCCTCACTTCAAGATGTATAAACTAAGGAAAAACCATCATATGACACCTAGTGCTTTTGAGTGTGTGGTTTGCCAGTGATATGATGATAATTCTAAATTCTAAAACGTAATTTTCTGATGTTTGCTTTAAGCACAGCAATTTTAAGTAGAGAGCAGATTAGGAAGAACTAGAAGGGTTCAACAGTACAAGAGATAGAAAACTTAGTGGACACTAATTGAGGTTGAAGAGTAGAGGTATGAGGATGGTACAGGTGTGGCATCAAATAATAAACATTCTCACTAAGGTACAGAATAAAAGAAAGTAAATCAAGCATTCTTCTTGGTGCTGTAAGGCTGTCACTAAGTGCACTCAAAGGATTCACTGGGCTTGGCATACAATATTAGAAATGGCCTGGCATATAGGATACTAGACCACTCATGGCTTTTTGATATACAAATTAGGTATAAGCCTATTTACATTATTAACTGAGGTTTATGCAGGTGAGCTAATTGCACATAATAGCTGGAATGTACAAAGGCTATGGGATGCCCAGACAGTTGAGAAAAACAATAGCATACAAAACTCCTATATATATGTTATGGATGGTTGGCGACAGGCTACTACCATACATGGTAAAAGGCTTTCCAGATCCATCTACAATTTTGTGGCTCAACAGGAACACTATATTTGTAGGGGGCAATGGTACAATTTCAAATTTCTTATGGAAACTACCTGCTGCTCTAAAAGTTAAATTTTTTTGTTGGCGGCTTATTTCTTGAAGATTACCAACAAATGTGTGGTACAGATTGATCTTTTCTTACTTTGTTGACATATGTTGTAAGTTTAATCTTGTCGGTCAGAGGACATCTGACAATTCCTTTTTGAGTGTAGATACTCGCAAGAAATCTGAATGCTCTTAGGATGCAACGAGGATGGCAACCTATGGATTGGACTCAGGCCAGGGATGGGGATGGGGATGGGGATGGGGATGGCTCGGTCCTAAAACTGTGTTGGTGTATCAATCCCAATCTGGGCTATGAGTTTCTTTGCTACCACTTGCTGGTTCATTTGGCAATCTTTGAAAGGCTTCTATTGCTCAAGAGGAGCTTGAATGGGTCCAATGGGAGCTTCCACCATAGCATAGTACAAAAATAACACTGATGGATTGTGAAGACCTATGCGGGCGTGTGTTTAGTCCCACATTGGTTATTCACTAGGTAGATCTTGGGTACTTATACAGGATCAAGAAACCCAAATAATACCTTCCGGCTAGCCACTTTGGGTGAGGCCCTAGGTTGTTACAAATGGTATCAGAGCGGACCCGGCCTATGACCTATATGGACTAGGAGACACTGCAGCACGGATCCATTGGGGCTGACCACGAGCCAATTGTTATGTTTATGATTAGATTTGAATTGATTTAACCTTTAGCCTGACGAGGACGTCACGGCTTGAACGGAGGGAGTATGTGAGAATCCGTACGGACGGTCTCACATTGGTTTGTTTGCTGGGTAGATCTTGGGTACTTATACAGGATCAAAAAATCTAAATAATACCTTCTGGCTAACCATTTTGGGTGAGATCCTGGGTTGTTACATGGATCTTCTGTAATTTCAGATAGCAGAGTTGCAAGAGCAGTAGTTCTCATCCATGTTCATGTTGGGCGGCCCATCATGGCCCAATGTATGATTCTCAACTCAGATTCCTCTCTCCTAGCTAAGGCTTGGATCTTCATGAGGCCTTGTCCTTCATAAGGCCATGTCCTTGGCATGACACCACCAGCTTCAACAGGTCATCATTGAGAGTGATCGTCTTGACATGTAGGATTTTATGAGATGGGGTGAGCCCATCCCTTCCACTATCATCGCTGATTGCCACAGCCTTATGAGGGATTTCGTGGATCTTCAACTTCGGCACATATACCAGATGCCAACCATGCAGCCAATTGGGTTGAAAATCACTCTAGAACATTGGGAATTATATGAACCATGGAGAGCATATTTGATGTTTTTGGAAGACGCCGTAAGAATGTAATGGTCGCTGTTATGGCCCTCTTTTATTTTAAAAAAAAGAAGTTTCTACCACAATTTACTTTGAATTAAAAAATTATCTTTCTTCATAACTTTATGAATCAACTAATACAAATAATAATCTTAGTAGTAAATTGAACATTATGATACAATGTTCGTGAAAATATGAAGTTTTTTTTATATCTTTATCTCGATTTTTATATTTTGTGGTAAAGCATTTTATGTCCTTTTCTTATCTTTTACCTACTATATTTTCTTAGGTTTTTATCTGTATAGGTAAGACAAAGCTGACCTCAAATATAAGCATCTCAACTTTGGGTTAAGGTTGTCAGGCATTTGGATAACAATTCAGAGCATATATACCCAAATGATAAAGCATGATAGACTTGAATTTTCTACAGAAGTAAACTTGTTAACTGTCCCCACCCCCCTCAAGTTGTGTAGATTGCGGATGCCATTAGACAAAATCCATTTTCTTTCCTTTTGCTTTGGCCATTCAAGAAACAAGAAAATACTATTGAACTACTACTTGCTAGACAGAAGAAATTTGTAATTTAATAAACACAACAAAATTATGCAAAGATCCTCCCATGCATCTTACAGGTGAAGAACATGCAGGACAAATATATCCTGCTGGAGCAGTTTGTGGTGGATAGCTTTGAATATGCGACACCAAACAATTTGTGTGCACAAGATCTGAGACAAGCAAAAGAGAAGCATCTTAGGTTTACTACATTTTGTGGAGCATGCTTTCTTGAAAGCTAAATTATAAATGTATAGGTGAAGAATCACATACGCAAGCAACCCAGTCGAGTAGTCTGATCATTTCCAGCTTCGAGCGCAGCATTACAGGAGGAGCATGTAGGAGGCCAATCATACTCTCCATCAACTACCCAATCAGAGTATTGTTTGACCTAAAAGATCGATAAAAATAAGTGTGATAGACCACTAAATAGGAATATATTTATGCTGGTGCACTGCAATAAAGCTATAATATTGGTTGTTTCATGTATATGTAAATGCAGATCTGTTTACACACTTATCTGTCTACCAATACATGTTATATGTGCACAAACATGTTTCAGTGCAAATTATAAAAAGAATGCACAATATCCTATGAAAAGATACAAACAAAAAGTTAAAGTTACAAAAGAAAGGGAAAGGGAATATAAAGCTGACATGCTTGGACGCTGCTATAAAGATAATTACATAATTATGATAATCAACAAAAGATGCTTAAGAGATGGTTTATCTTCAAAGGATGAACCTAACTGGTGAGTTTTAGGCACTTGCAAGTTCGAGTAAGAAATAACTTTCATTGACAATGGTAGTTAAGAAAAGGATCAAGATTTTTGCCGCACAACTAATCTTGCCACTCGAATATGGACCAGTATAAAATGCTGAGTTATAAAAAAAATTGGAATGGACTGTGCCGGTGGGTCAAATAACTTATATTCACAAGCTCTTTCTAGATTACCCCCAAGCCCAAAATGCTTCAACATATATAACCATCGTTCAACAAATCCTTTTGCCCTCTCCCAGTTCTTCATTTCCTCCATTCATGAGGCTAGGTGATAAAATTGCTCCCTGTAATTGGGATTAATCATTGGTAGGTTAGCTGCTTTTTACGAGAGAGAGAGAGAGAGAGAGAGAATCACCATCCATACCCAGATGCATGGTTATGAACTTATGATCAATTGAACACTTTTCTTGATGTTCAGTGAGATACAAGGTATTGTGCCCTTATTTATCTAATTTCTCGATGAATCCAAAGTCCTTGAGTACCCAACTCTATTCTAAAGCAGGTTTTTGTTGCCAATCTTTGTTCGGAATAGGAAAATACAGGTGGAAGAGAAGCAAAGGAGGCAGAAGAGATTAAGGAAGAAGACGAGGATGACAAATAATCGTACGAAGTCTCTAATAACCTGGATAACAGGATAAGTTCTTTTTTCCTTTTTCGTTCATTTTCTTTATCATCTATCTTTTTGCCATGTTGCAAAAACATGAACATAAGTTTTTTCCAATCACAATTTCAAAAAGACTATGCCATCAATCAGAAGACAGTGAAGAAACATAAGGGATATGAAACTGGGTTGTTATAATGATTTAATGAGTATTCTGTTCACTATTCATGCAGCAAACTGTTGGATCACAACGCAAATTTCCTTTTGCCTCTATGCCTTTTTTCCTGGGAAGCCTCCAGTAGAACATATGTAGGATTGTTTATGAGAAAATGATTCCATTTATAATTAACTGATTCCATAACTAAGACAAATATATCAAAGAGAGAGCAGAAAACATGGGTCAAGAGATGGCTTATTTGATTGCTAGAGGAGGGCAGTTTCAAACTTGACAAGGTTGTGGGCAGTTGGGTAGCTGTCTAGGTGCGTTCTGTGCTGTGCAAAACTCAATGATTTTGAAAAGCTTTGAACTACTTCTATGCCCACCATCAAACCACATAATGAGTTAAAAAGTGCTCCTTAAAACTTTTGTGTTTTTCGGGCTTCTAAGATGCCTTCTTTTCATCCAACCTGAAAACCTTTTTTCTTTCTAGCTAGTACTTATAACACCAAGATGGTTTGCCACATACATATCTCCAAAGCTGTTTAAAGACCATAATTATGAATTTTTAAGAGGAGGTGTTTCAATACATATGAATAATATCTGTGGAATGTGCATTTTGTACATATTCTTTGTAAATGTAATCATAAAAAGCATGCATTATGTCAATCAATTCCATGCCGTACTGTATGGACTCTCTTTCTAGTAACTTTCTCTAGTTGATTGAGATAACTAAAATTATATTTATGTCTCTGATATTCAAATAGAAACTTTGTTTCTAGATTATTAGTCCCCATCTCCAAAACCACCACCAAAAGAAAAGAAAAGAAAAAAAGAAATCCTTGCTGCAGCACTGGCTATGATTTAAATATTCAAATAAGGCCATAAAGTCTCTGCTTCAGGTATCTATTAATTAAGCATAAAGAGAGTGATCTCAACAATCATGAGAGGCAATTGTGGGAGGTGACCATGACTAAATGTAAACTTCAAAATGTCACCATGATGCTTCACAGAGGTGAACTCTGGCGACTTTATCTTACTCTGAAATTGAGGCAACAATCTAGAATGTTTATATAGTGCAGACTAGAGTATGGCACATGCAATGCATGTTGCCACGGAACCGTGGAAAGACAAAGGCATAAAGCATCACAAATGCACTTTCCTCCAAAGTTTCAGTCATAGAATAGAATGGATAAAACTGCAAGAAAGGAATATGGATAAGAACTTTACCTTGGAGTGGTGGTGTTTAGAAATTAGAAGCTACAATGGATAGTTATCTCTTGTTATATTTGCTATATTATCATCATTTTATTTTTTATTTTTTTTTGTATTTTGTACTTTGCTTCTTCTTCTCTAAAATTCTTGAAGCCATTATTGAGGTATTCACATGACACTATTAGGAGAGAAGAAACAAGCATCAAATTGCACTAGTCTGATTCTTATTTCAAATAAAATAAATTACATCAGCTGTAATTGACAACAAGAAAGCATATGATATGGAGGCTGTGAAAAGTTTGTAGGAACCAATATACATAAGAAAGGGGACATGCAAAACAACTTGCATGCTGCAACATTTCAGAAGTTAAATCATGTTCATGATGTTGCCTCCATAAAATCCTTATAAATCAAGTGAATTGCGTAAACTCGCCAAGCTGCAAACTTGATACCTTCATGAATATAATTATCATCTATGGAATGGCAGATTTTGTTCATACTAAACATTATTCTGGATGTGATGATTTTGTGCATGAATCATGAGTTCAGATGGAACATTTTTCCTTGCAATCATAATATACCAGCAAAAAAATTGTATCTGCATTGGTATGACAAAAGTCCAGATGGTTACCACGCAGATTTGGTGTTCTGTAAAACAGATGCATTCCCCGCAGACAGGTACCTTGTGAACAAAGCAATAAAGCCTAGTCGCCTGAAACCAAAATGCTCCATTACTAGTTATCCAAAGAACAGTTAAAAATCAGAAAACCCAAAGATCAGATATCAAATGAAACTATGAAAATCGTTGAGTACAACTAATCATCCTATGCAACGCCAAAATCTACGGAAAAAAGCAAGCACCAGATTTTACTTCATAGATCCATAGTTTCTCTATCACGAAGAAAACCTCAACATCCAATCAATCCAAAACCGTAAAAAGAGACTTTTTCACCCGCTCCATTCTGAAACACGATTAGCGCATTGTAAATCAGCTGAATTTGTACCCTAATTGCATCAATTCTTGTAAAACTGGCTGATCTCAACCGCTGGCAAACCCAATTCGAAGCAAACCACTCAAACAGATACCAACCAAACGAATAACCGATCGAGCACATTCACAACAATAGGCAACAAAACAAAGCCATCGATCTCAACACACCCGCACAGTTAACGGTTTCTACGAATGAAAGAAATCTCTCTTCCCAATTCTCCGCAACCCATTAAAAAATTGAGGGAAAATGAGAACAAAATCAATTAAAATCGAATTTAATATTAGACTTAGGGGAAGAAGAGAGCTTAAGGAATTGAATCCCGAATACCTTGCGACATTTGCAAACAACCATCGCTTCTACCACAAATCTCGAGAAGAATAACCGGATCTTGGCGCTGAGAGAATCGAAAAGGGATCGGAGATTTGTATGGCTTCGAGAAGGAAGGGGGAGGCAGAGGGAGAGAGAGATCTGAGAGCAGAGAGGTCAGGGACTCCGCGAGGAGAGTGGCATGTCGTAATAAAAACAAACATTTTATCTATTAAAGAAGGAAACGCGTGCATCGGTTGAGAGCAAGGAAAGGAAGAAATCGGAGCCGTTGATTGGAGATCACGAGGATGGGAACGCAGATCCGCGTGTTTGGAGACCGCCGATATGGGTAGGATGGGGGTCCGGACTCCGGGGGCTTGTTATTACGGTCGCCCGCTTTTAATTGAACGGCTTTTGTTTGTTGATTGATGTGATCCTGACCGTTAAATTTACATCCAACTGCTTGGAAGGCGTACCGTGTTCTCGAACCTCCGACAATAGCGGCTAGCGATGGGTATTGAGGTGGATTTTGGTGCGTATGTAACTCGAGGGACAGGATGATGGTATGAGTATAAAGAATTCAAAACCCTTGAAGATTAAAATAAAAAGGTTGCTAGGAGTGGCCAGATTGCCATGACAAAAAACCAAGTTATTCACCATAAATCACCCAGTTTTGTTCTAATAATAACAAAATATTATAGAATGTAACAAAATATGCATCATATAAGAATGTTAATAATAATATCATTAATTCTGGTATTAATATAATGAGATTATTTGATTATAATAATATTGATATTAATATTAATATTAAATTATTAATAACAATATTATGTTAGTTTTGCTAAACATTAAGATGATAATATTATTGTTAATAAAATTAAATTATCTTAATAACATTTACTAATAATTTCAATGTTATTGGTGTTAAAAATGATATAATTAGATTTAATTTAGAATAGTTATTCCTATTTTAACCAAAGGACACCTAATTTGACTAAAATTTTAAATTTTAGAATAAATTCATCATTATGTTGTAACTGAAGTTTTTAACCCTTTTTTTGACTCAAGACATAAAATATATTTAGATCTTAGAATACTTATCTAACAAGTGTTGGAAAACTGAAATCTGATATATGTGAGAAAAATTATACTTTTGAAATGTCATATATTGGAAATGGACTTCATTAAACTTTGACCAGCTAAGAGTTTGGGTTCGGGATCACTGATCCAACTATCGAATCAATTAGTCCAATCAAATTTAAATAGATGATATATTAAAAATAAAAATTATATAATTACAATTAATAATTAGATCTTAAACCTATATCAAAATTGACCGGCTAAGAGTTTGGGTTCGGGATCACTGATCCAACTATCGAATCAATTAGTCCAATCAAATTTATATAGATGATATATTAAAAATAAAAATTATATAATTATAATTAATAAAAATTAAATATATACACTAATTGATGATTTTTAATTAAAAACTACACTACAGACACATAAGTCAACATTCTACTCTACTATTTAGTTACACCATAAATAAAAAATAGCCATTAACCGCTTGATATTTTTTAAAAAATATATATTACAAAAGGAATATATATTAAATTTAGTTATACTTTTCATAGTATGAATAGAAAAGTTTGAAAATATTAAAAATTAAATGAGAATAAATATATTTTTATTCCCTAACAAAGAAAAAAGAATTGGTTATTATTGTTATGGAAATAATTGATTATGGAGACCTAATTAAAATAGCTTTAATGAGATAGAACAAGTATAATAAAACTTGTTAGCAAGCTCATGAAATAAATTATATAGTGGTTGAGAGTTTATTTCTCTAAATTGAAGTTTAACTGTTCGAAACTATATTTTAATAACTATTTTTGATACTTCCATCAAAACACAATTCATTAATTTTTCTGGAAAATTGGCCAAGTTAGTTGTTTTTGACTAGTTTAATCATATTTCTGATCCCAAATAAAAACTGAACTTAAAGAAAATAATGAACATTACAACGTTCAGGCTTTAGAATTGGGGCTATTGACAAAATGTTAAAACAAAGGCTTCTTCCATAATCATATATGATTTAATATATAATATGATCCAAAGAGGTCTATTTCTATTGATTTTTATCTCCTTTTATATTTGTGTTACCTCCATAATCTCCTATTCTTATTATCATATCGACCGCTACCTTCACAAAGCTAATAATAACTCTTAGAACCTATTTTTCTTCCTTACTATCCAAATTCTAACCCTAAATTAAATATAGCCGTTACCACAGAATCAAAATTATCCTATGGTAAAATATTGCTTGAAGAGTTTATTATTCACTATATAGCAATTTTAATAAATTTTTTTGGGAAGATTTTTGCATCAAAATATCTTTACATAATTTATAATTATAATATTTTTTAAAAAATATTATCAGCATATCCTCTTCAATAAATTCATCACCTAGATGGAATTTTTTTTTGTTTTTTAACCTAGACTCTATTAAGGTGATCCCACATATACAAAAACATTGATATACATATCTATATTATATGTATGCACTAGGTGATTAAGAAAAAAGAGAGCCCGAGTTTTAAATCTTTTATAAGGTATTTTATTATTTAAAAAATCAATGATCACTCATCCAAATCGCAGTGCTGCAATATTATCTTGATTTATGCAATTAAAACTTGCTTTAAAAATAATATGTTTAGAGGTTATGTAACTTATGCATTAAATTAATATATGATATAAATGATTTTAATAATACAACATGATGTTTTGCTAGATCCAAGCAAAATGTGCAATGAAATATCATGTAGACAATATTTTAAAATATTATATCATATCTATATAAATTTTCAATTTGCATGCTTTGACATGTTTTTCAACATATAATTAATTTATTCATTTTTTTGGAATCAAAGTATAGTTCGGGGACTATCAAGCATGTGGCAGACCTCTATCTATTTTTATTAGTGTGTATTATGATCACCTGGTGTGGACTTTTAATTTTGATTGACCATTTTTTTAATTATATTTAATTATTTATCAATATTTACTATTTAGTATATAGCTAACTCTTATCCTCTGCTTGGCACAAATGATGGATTGGAGGAAGAATAGATAGAAAAGGAATGATAGATGAGAAAGAGGAAAGATAGATCTTCCATCCATTTCTCCATGTGTTTGGTAAAACATAAAAGAATGGATAGCAATGAGTCTCTCCTCTATTTTGGTATAGAATAAATGGAATAAAGAATAGATGATATTTATATAACATTTTTACAAAACTACACTTTGATGAAAAAGATGAAGAGGTGTTAGGGTTTTGTTACAAAATTAATAAAGAATAATTTTGTCAATATAGAAATTTATCCCTCGCATGCTCTACCCATTCTTCCTTGCATTATTCCAATTTGGAAGAACGCAAATTGGTAGACTAGGATGGATGGATAATCCTTTTTTTTCATCCTTTTTCTTAAGATTTTTTGAACCAACTGGTGAATGGGGTCTACCCTACCTTCTGACCCCATCCTTCCACCCTTTTATCATCCTAACCAAACATAGGATTAGTTTATTTGCATAATCATATTTATTAAGTATAAAAATGCAAAACATTTTTAAGGTATTGTTTCATACAAAAGATATGATAATATATCTCATATAAAATATAAAAAATTGTATTTATATCATTTTTTTTCACATGATTCATATGGTCATAAAGAATGGATAAACTTTTTTTTTTTATTTCTATGTTCATACTCTATTCTATTATCGTTTTTTTTCTACATATGTTTCTCATTTTGAACTACTATAATCAATTGGTGCTCATGCATTTAAAACTTTATGATAGATTATAAAAAATTGAACTTATAGATAGTAATAACTATAGTCTAATATGCCATTTAGATTTTTAAATAAAATTAACTTGATTTTCAATTGGTTAGATGATATTTAGTACCATGTAATCATGAGATTAATATTTTTTTTATGATCGTCTGATTGGACATATAGATTATTATAGAATATGTAAATTAAAATCACAACTAATATTTTTTGTACATTTTAACCTAGTCTTTAAGTATTAGTTTCTCATCTTCTCAAAATAAATTAACAAACACTATAAAGTAATATATTTTTCATTTAAGAACTCTCATAAATTTAATAAAATATAATTTTGAAGTTGTAAATCATTCAACCTATCAGTTAAAGTATTTAACAATTTAACTATTCAATTAATGGCTATCAGAGATTGATTTTCAATAAATTTGATCATCTTAACAAACTTGCTAAGGTAATCATGTATATGTATGCTATCATTGATCACCAACATTTACAAAAATAAACAATTGCAAGTAATTTTAAATAGAGATTATATGATACAACTTATCACAAAATTCTAAATTAAGGTAATAATGTTTATACCACGATAAAAAAAAATAAGTATTTTAATTCAAGTTAAAATAGGTTTAATGCCATGTTACTATTACTAATTATATTATATGGTTGAACTATTCTCTATACTTTAATTTTTCTCATATAAACATGTTAAAGCATGTAAAGAGTTTAGAATTTGATAATAGAATAAACATTTAAATCAACAAAACTTAGTTATATCAATTCCAGAGTTATATTTAGATTTCATAACTATTAACAAAGTTCACAATAATAAGTTAGGATATTTACTAGTGTAATTTAATTTTTTTTATACCATATTTAGACTAATCTTTAAGATTTAGATGTTATTGATGAATATTACATTTGGAATCCAATTATATTTCAGTTGGATTTTTTTTTTAATGAAGGCATATATAATATCTTATTCTCTTGGTCATACTAGCATAAAAAAATTTATATAGGCTAATATGCATTATATATCTTAATTTTAAATTACATTACAAACTATTTAAATTTTATATAACAAAACATCTTAAAAATCAATTGCATTATAATTTCTTTTACAGATCCAACAATTTTTTGAGTCGGAAAGAAAATACTTGAAACATTGCTATATGCTTTATTAAAAACTCAACCCACCATACTGGTTTCCGATAACATCTATTAGTAAATCAAGTGATCAAAGTTACCCTTATACACCTATTTTGTTAACAAGTAATGAAACAAAGTTACCTAGCTTTGTTGGCAAATATAAGTTGGTTGAATTGGATTACCACTCCACACATCAACAAGGCAAACTTTTTCAAAGTACATTACATTCAAAATTGAGTGGAGAAAGTTAAGCCGAGGGTTTGAAAAATGTAAAGCTAGATCGCCATGAAATAGTGATGGAAATATACAAAGGTATTAGTTAAATATAAAAAAAATTTACACTATTTTGGTGGTGAGAGAATAGTACACATAAAAAAATTGAATAAAAAGAGCGAGAGTTTTCACCAATATCTATAAAAAGTTCTAAACAAAATGATAAGGTTATTTTTTGTCTAATATCAAAAAAAATCTTGTCACATTATGTTAAATATCCAAACTAAAACTATACACTGATTTGCTTGCAAAAACAATGTTGAATATACCAACTATAAATGTACATATATGTACCTGCAAACAAAGTCATGGCTAGTATACTTTAAGATTGGAAATATTTCTAAACAGTTTGTTGGATTTGCGTTAGATGGGCTTATTTTGAAACGGTTACACAAGTCTGTAATTTTAAAACTAAATTATAGTTAAATGAAAAATAAAGATACATTTACTTATTTTAAATCTCGATTGGTTTGGGGTCGGATTTTGATTAACGTCGCTACAAATCCAAACCAACCGTAAAACCGCACCCAAATCTTTGTCACAAGCGAATTGGGCTGGCCTGGTTCGGATTGAGCCCAGACCAGGTTGAACCGTAGTGACCACTGATCCCTCCTTCCTCGGTGCACGTGTTCAACGGGCAAAATAAGAGAATTCCGAAATTTTGAACCGCTCTGGACCGCCCGCTCTCCTCCCCGAGGATTCAGCCATCTCATCAAAATTTCTTCTTTCGATTTGTTGAAAGCTTCCATCAAATTCAAATTTCCTCCGTTACCCTTCTTCCCCAAGAGCCAAAACCCTAGTCCCTCGACGCTCCGATCTCCGGCCTCCGCCATGAGCGCCGCCGTCCTTCCTACGAGCAGCGGTGGCGGGAGGGAGCTCTCCAATCCCCCCTCCGATGGCATTTCCAACCTTCGCTTCTCCAACCACAGCGACCACCTCCTGGTCTCCTCCTGGGACAAGGTAAACTCTCTTCCTCTCTCCTCTCTTCCCCTCCCTCCCCCACCAAAACCCTAATCGTATCTGACTAGGGTTTTGTTCTTAACTATCACTGGATCTGGATCCTTGTCCTTTGATCAGACTGTTCGGCTCTACGACGCGAGTGCTAATGTCCTCAAGGGGGAGTTCATGCACGGAGGCCCCGTTCTCGACTGCTGCTTCCATGATGATTTCTCTGGTTTCAGTGCCAGCGCTGATAACACGGTCCGGAGGTAAGGGGGGGGACTTTTAAGGCTTGAGTTCTGCTGTCGAGTTCTTCTGAAATTTTGAGCTATGCTGAACATTTGATGGGATTGAAAAATTGATCTATTGTGACCAAAAGCGCCTCTCTCTCATTTTATCATAAAAAAGACTTTGCTATTTTAGCTGTTTTAGTATAATACTGCATTTATGTCCTGTAGCCTGTAGGCCACGGAAGTTCTCAGCGTAATTAGAAGCTTGAATTCATACATATTAGCGCTTCCTTTTTCTTTCTTTGGTACCATCTTTAGCTTGTATATCTCAAGTTTAGAGTTTGCAAGTAGAATTGACAACAGCATTGCATATGCAACCCTGTGAATTCCAGATGGAAAAAGTTGGACTTTATGAGCTATATCTGTTATGGTTCATTGGTCTGTTCAAGTGGGAACTGGAATTAGGCTGCCCCTCCCCCTCCCACCCTGGCATGGATGGTAACACAAACAAAAATGCTTTTCTTATTAGAAGGGTTTGTTGTCGTTTAGTTTTGGCTAGGCTGGTTTTGCTGTAGGTTTCATGCTTTGTTATACATCACCCTTCTCGTTGGGGAAGTAGAGCCTTCACTAGTGGTACTTGCAGCACGCTATAGGTTGTCTAAGGATGATGATGGTACCGCTGATATTATCTGAAAAACTTTGGACCTGTGAAAACATCCATAGTTATTTAGACTGTCTTCTTCATGTGTCTGAGGAATTGCTAGAAAGAGATGATGTTAGATACTGTGTTCATATTTAGTTAGCCATATTCCCACATTTGGGATTGGCTGTACGAATCATTTTCCATTCAGGAAAATTTTTCTGAGGTTCCATTCATATTGTAAGCCTCATTCTCTACAATAAACTCTAAACCTAGGCTCAACCTTTCACCTCTTTAATCAGGTTTAGTGATAACAATGCCTCAATGCTTTGCATGTTCGCGATAAGAATGTTATCTTCATCTACTCTAGGTCTGCAACCTTTGAAAGATAAGGGTCACAAAGTGGAAACATTGTGCATATCAAACATAGGGATGGCGATGTACCACGTTGGATTGGGTAAAATTTTGAACGAGTAAAAAAAATCCTCAACCTGTACCAACCTGACAACCCGTTTATATTCAGGTAATCGGACTGGAAAGTAAAAAGCTAAACTCAAACCCATTTACTTTATATGGACCCATACCCAACCTGCCAACCTGATTAGTGCTTTCCTTGTTAATTACATATGTCAGTAAACTATAGCAAAGTATGGTTACAAAACAGATGTTTTAGAACTTGAATTCAAATAAAGTGAGAAAATGAGAAGAAAAAAATAAGGTGGAGGAGAAATGTGATAAATCTCAAACACTCCATCCTCTACTTCTATTGAATATATATATTTTTAAATTCTCTAATCACCAATCATGCTACAGTTCTAATTATCTGAATCAGTCCTTAACCAGGCTATAAACCATTGCATGGTTAGGGCCATCTTTGAGGAATCAATTTTAAAGGGTTATCTAGTCCATGGTGACACATTGGGTCTGAAGAGCCAAACCCCTACCCAACCATTTATAACCAGGTTGCTCCGTTAATTGATACCACCAAATTATTGCAAAACCCTTTCATGGGCCCATTTATTTTACATTGGTTTGGATGGGGAGGTAGGTCAGCGTCAAATTGCCACACCTTCAAATATTTTCAGTTTTAGAGGGAATGTTAGAACTCGTATGTAATTCTATTATCTAGTTGATTGTTTAGGTGTAGCACCTAGTGTAACACCTTTTCATCAACTACTTATTATGAGATACCCACAGTTACTTCTACCGCTATGCAAATTATAAGAATGAAAAATAAGTATACTACTAAAGATAGGGAAAATAAAGGTAGGTGCAAGTACCAAGGTTTTAAATCTTATGGGATTGGGGCATCTTAGTTCTTTCGCGGAACGTGATGTGTTGCCATCTTGCCCCGTCCTGATATATAGGATGAGGATGTCCCAGGATGTGCCAATCGGGATGCTGGGACAATCTTGTCCTAATACTTGGGATGATACTTTCCCAACATTCTACAAGACATCCCATTGGGATTTGAAACCATGGATGGAACCACCTTCTTCGGATATCATTTTTGGGAAACTAGTTTAACTTGCTTTACAATTTTCCTAGACATTGCTCTAGTACCCACTTCAAAAGATAGTGAAGTTGCTTAGGTGAGAACTGGTCTTGGACCTTCCAAGCCTAGGTGGTCACCTAGGGAGGAAGGCATTTAAAATGTTATAAGTATCTGTTTAGACCATAACAGAGCAGGGAGAAAAGAGAAGAATAAGAGTCCTAGAAGCAACAACCTCTAAGCTAGCTTTAGCAACGTTAAGCACAAGGCAACATAGGAAATAGAGGAAGGAGAAGAAGCAGGTTGTGGGTCATTAGCCACCAAGGAGCAAGTGGAAAAACAATAACATAAGCAGAAAAAAAAAGATGAAATAAGATAGGGAAAAGCAGGGGGAAAAATAGAGTCTCCTGTTGCCTCCAGTGCCCATATCCATTGCCTATTGGTGGAGCCCTACAAACCATTGCTTGGGTCTTTGCTTCTCTCCAGGTTGGGTGCTGCTGAGGCAGGAGACATAAAAAAAGAAGAGAAAAAAGGCAACAAGTAAGGAAGCAATTTAGATGGCCATGTACGGTGATCACAACACCTGCTTCTTTCTCTAGTTAGTCGATGTTTGTGAGTGGTTTACTTCAGCAGGGACGGATCATGCTTTCGAGGATCTACATGGCTTTCAACAAAGAAATAATGAGAAAGTTTTTTTTTTTTAGGGCCAGAAGCCCTTCATTTCATGTTGCTTTGTCTCCCTTTCCACTGGTAATCACTATAAAGAGAACCTACTGAAACCCATGGTAATCACTGTTGATAGAAGAAGGTAATTAATATTGATTCCAGATTGAGTCTATGGCACGATCAATTGTCAAAGACAACCAATACAGATTGATGTTTGATTGATGCCAAAGGAGGAATTAGGAAGGAAATAAAGTTTGGATAAGTGGATATGAAACAGATGTTTTTTAAAAGATATGAAACAGTTGCTTTTCAAAAGAAGGCATGGGGTCTATTTATCATGTTAATAACACCTTTCCCATGACCCCAACTAATCAAGAAGGTTTCTCAAGTTTGATTCTTTGCATGGTATGGAAGAACATGCAAGCATCTATAACTATTAATCCATATGCAGAATTTTGACATAAACTAAGAGGAGTATGGAGGTCTGTACCTACATAATTGTTCAAGATCTCAGTCAGCCAAACACCTAATTTTTTAACCACTGAATAGTTTTCCTTTAATCAAATTGATAATCTATATAGAGAAAAATGAATGCTGATTCTTTGAAAGAGAGCCTATGTGGTACCTATGCAATATACCTTGAATCAGTTGTTTCTAGCAAGATGAATATATACTAAGAATTGCCGACAATAGTTGAACTTTTTGTTTACCGCGAATCAAGCTCGAACATGGGGAATTGTAAATAACTTCATATTGTCAGCAACCTTACATAGTCAAGGTGTAGTTATTAGCAAGGGGGACAGGATGCTAGTAAGGCATTGATAACAAAGTAGAAGTTGCAGTTGAGTCAAGCCTAGAAGATGAAGTAGTTTGAGAAGGGGCAAGGTAGGAGAACATGGAGGGAGGTCACCAAGTAGGTAGTCGAGGTGTTCATGCCAATGTTGCCATCAATAGGAGGGTGAGGAAGGTTTGAAGAGGATGGGAAAAAGAAAAGGTGATGATAGGACCCGACTTAGACCCGAATGGCAAATGGCTTTCACTCTGTTTCTTTTTTTTTTTTCTTGTTTCTCATTGAAAGGCATGTGGGTCGAAAGCATGGCCTGCCTAGCTAGAGTAAACTTCTGGGTTCACAAGGTCCCTCGCAAGCTGGGTTTTTTATCCTTCTAAAATGGGACACTTGTTGCCTAACGAGACGAGGAAGCGGGTGTTGTGATTACCATATATTGCAGTCTAAACCGTTTCCAACGGCTAAAGGTTAAATGGGTTAGTTTTTTTTTTTTTTAGTTGGGCCTTGCCTAGGCGGTGGCCCTTTTGGGCTCCTAGGTAACTGATTCTAACAACACTTTTGCTTTCTAAGCTTCCTTACTTCTTTATTATTATTATTATTATTTTGTTATTATTTTTATTATTATTACTTAAAAGACATGGTCCCATCCTGCACCTAATACCTGCTTGCAATTCAAGTAATCAAGTGAAATATTGAAGGAAATCTTGAAGAACAGTGGCAAGATAATACTCTTTCCTTTTGGTAAATTTTATCTTCAAAATTCTTTTTACCCCTGGAAATGTGTTTTTCCACAGCCTTTTCATCTTTGATGTGCTGAAGGCATGCATGTAACCTCACAATAAAGGTATTCATGGAACATAGGTAGAATTATAAAGTCTTAAAATGGCACTTTGTTTTCAAATTGCATCTTAAATCTCAAGCAGCTGGAATGATACTTTGCGACCCACTTGAGATTTTTTCCCCTTTTAAGTGGTGCCTTGTGATCAATAGCTCATCCTTATATATTTTTTTGTTCTGTTGCAAACATTTTGCATCAATTATTAGTAGACAGAACTTTCTCGAACATAATTTTTCCAAAATTTTGCTGTAAGGCAATGATTGGTGCTTGGTTGCCTATCCATTTTACAACAAATGTTGAATATCTGTCGTATAACCTATATTTAAAATTTTAACCGTACCTTGTTGGAAAATCAATTAAGTCAAAGTTTTTACAATAACCATCCTATTTCAGGTTTGTCTTCGGTACTGGCAAGGAGGATATTTTGGGACGTCATGAAGCTCCTGTGCGTTGTGTTGAATACTCTTATGCAGCAGGTTGCCTGGCTATTTGTATACTCAAACTATATAGCTGCCAAATTTTTTGGTTTATTATGCTATTAAGTTTTACAGAGAAACCATGTCAACTGAAAGTTTTCATTATTATTGTTACTATTGTTGTTGTTGTTACTGATCATATGTTGAAATTTCAAACTTTATAAGGCAAGCATCAATGATTGCATATTGACATGAACCTTATAAGGGTTTCACTTTTAACATAGGGTACTTCAAGATAGGCAAACTAAATGATCTTATGCAACTTTTCACTCTTTTTGAACTGATGCAGTGTTGCCCCCTTTTTTATTCCTGTTCTTATAAAGCACATTCATGGATCAGTCAATTTGACAGGTTCATATGCATGCAATTGTATTCTCTGTTAAATTTATTCAAAATTTGTTTGTTGTTTTGTGTAATCAATCTATATAGATGACTTTGTGCACTGCACTATGAATCTCGAAAAAAATTTGTTATCAGAAAAAAAACCCATATATGCACATCCTATTTTACATTCTTAATATAATATTGAAAGACTTTAATCTGTGCATTATGACTCTTATGAGTCACTAAATAACCATCATAAGACCCATAGCTCTATACTTGGCAGTTGCAATGGTTTGGGTTGGGTTAGCCTTGTCTATCAAGATATATAGGCTTGACTTAGAGCTGAATGACCTGACTACTCATTGTTTTTCGAGACCATACAAGCCATACTCACTAGGTAGTAGTAGCTCATTCTACTGATCTGCTCTTGATCCATCGACCTGCATAACAAATTTTTGTAACCTCTTGAATCCTACATGATCTGATGCTTCTCTCCTGTCTCTGGTTATAGTAATTAGTTATCAATACTAACACAATAATCCCTACTTGATAAGGATCATCAACAACGTAGTGCTATCAACACCTAACCTGTTTAACTTGTGGTCATTGCTGCTTGACCCATACCTGACCTGCAAATAAAACATGCCTGCCCATGTTTGCTTCGTAGTGAGTTGGGTCCTAAATTGCTTCCCTTGTATGTGTAACTTTAGCACATTCATGGTACTATTAACATTTAACCTGTTTAACTTGTGGGTTATAAAAAAATGACAATCCATGTTTATAATTCCTTGTGTACAAATTTCTTGATTGGATTATTGAGAATAATTAAATGGAAATTTGTGGAACCAGGATAAACAAATGGAAACTCTTTGGGCTAGGAATGTAGGCTTAAGAAAGTTGATGGATCAAGGTTTCCTGTAAGGTTAATCATTTTTTATTTTTTATTTTATTTTATATAGGATCCACTTGTTTTCCTTATGGCATAACATCTAAGGATTTTAGAGATAAATTTGAGTTTGCCAATTTGATCTTTGGTGTGCCAGTTTGGTAAATCTGATCTAACCAGCTCTGTCTTGGTTGACACCAACATTTGACTACTCTGCTTGATGAATCAATCGTCAAAAAATAATATACAGCAACATCAGTAATTTTCATCTGCTTCTCCCATCAACTTTGCAACTTCAAACAGCCTTTGAAACCTGTATGTGGGATTCATGAATTTCTAAGTGGAAAATAATCAGATTCAGGACACAAGTGGAGGAGGTTACATTTTAAGAAAAGATTTATTATCTTGTTCCATCTAAATTGGATTTTTTATCTACAGAATGTATTATTAGAAATTGAGCTCAGTAAAAAGGAGATGAAGGTTTTTTTTTTTTTTGTCTAAAAATAAGAAACTCTAATCTCAAAGGAAGTCTCTTGTGTTGTCTGATATAATTTAATTACATTATTGTTAATTGACCTCAAGTCTATGGCCTTAAACTTGATTTATGTCTGAACCTTTCGCCCTCCGTAATTTCAAATCAGATAATCAACTAAAATAAATATATCCCACTGTGTGTGAATTCACTCTCCATGTGCTTCAACTATAAAAACACCCATTATAAGTTATTGATGTGATTATAGTACAACTACGAAAAGTTATTATAATCAATGAGAAAGGTTTTTACAGGTGCATCTTGTTTACTTATGTTTCTACCTCATCCCCTAAAGCTAGCAATTGGGTTATATGTGTTATGTTGTCAAGGAATAACCCACCAACCCAGCAAGCCAATGTTCTTCACTTCGTTAATTCAAATCACTAGAAATTCTCATCAATGTTAGCATCATGCATGAGGCTATATATGCATAAATATAAGAGGATTGTATGCATTTCCATGTAAAGTATCTCGGAATATGGCAACTGGGTGGGTTCCTAAGTTCGATGTGCATAAAAGCATACAACAAGCCACATATTCTGAAGTATACCTTGAGAGTGATTTTGAAAGATGAAGATACATATATCCGATTTTTCAGAATTACTATCATGGCATATAACCTTTACCTTTCCAGATGAGATGTTTGGACCATCAATGAATAACCCTTCTTGATCAAATGATGTGGATATCCTTTTTGTTTGCTCAGTCTTTCATAAATTGTAGTTACCATGACATTTGGGTACTCCACCATGTATCCGGTTGCTGTCACCTATTTTAGTTCTTGACCTGACTTATTTTAAGCTTCGAACCACTTTATATTAATATCGCTCTTTATGGTCTGTCCAAAAATTATTAAATATTTAATCCTCAACCTGGGAAACAAGTTGGCTAGAAAAGCTACCTTAAAAGACACTTTTCTCAAGTGGAAAGTTAATTGGTTGAGCAAACATCTAATTCCATGTTAACTAAAAATATCAAGAACTATTGATGTCAGTGTTGATAATTCATTTTCCCCTGAGTGATGCACAACTTGGGGATTGAGAGAAAATTTTATAGATAACAATAAGGCCTGAAATTTTGTATTGTGTTAGGCATTAAAGATTGTTCTGGAAAACAAGTTGAGTGTGGCAGAAATGTAAATGTAAAAAAATTTTGGTATACGGATAGATTGAGAATATGAATTCTATTACAGCATTTTTAGGTGCTGCACAATGAAAATATGAGGGGGCTCTAGTAAGGAGAGAGAATTGTTGAAGGATGCGGGACAAGGAGGGGAAGATTTAAAGTAATATGTACGAGGTTGTGAACAAAGATATGGGGGACATTGAATGGCATCAAAGATGGCCCTAAATAGAATGTGGATCCATAAAGCTGACCTAAATAGCTAGGATAAGGTGAGATGGTTGTGGTTATGGTTGTGATTTGTAGTGTTTCTTTCCCACTCACCTATTGGATCAATAAAAGATATCCAAGGGTTCTCTGGCATTTGGTGGCTACGGTGCTTATGCTTTATGCTGATTGATTAATCAATTTTAGGTTCTTGTTCGTAAAGAATTACACAATGTTGCATGCATCACTTTCTGTTCCTGTCTATTTGGTCAGTATAGCTAATGGAACTCAGTAATTTCTAATATGGAATTTATCATTGTCGTGTGTTAAAAGCTATATATTATGCATTTGTCTACTATTTTTGAACAAATTAAATGCCATTACTATTTTTAATGTCACTTGCCAATACGTAAAACAACACCAAAAACAAGAGATCTATTTTTTGAGATTTTTGTCTGACTCTGTGATAAGTATAGGCAGTTATATCAGAATCAGTTCACTGGCCGCTGTGTTAACATGGTATTGCAGTTGAGCTCACATTATAACCTACTCATAAAACTAATGAAGATAGCTCTTGAAAGCAGGATGAATCTATGGTAACCTCATTGGCCTTTATATCAGGCATCTTGGTCATCTTTGAGCATTCTACAGTCTTCTCTGGATATCCTACTTCTAGATCACTCTATAGATTTGACTACCATTTGAAGCTGAGGTTGGGATGTTGCAAGGACTTCCTCTTTCAGTCATCATTTTGGGCCACATTGCTTGTAGCTCGAAACTTCTAGTTAGGGTGCTGCACATGCTATAGCATCTCTCTAAGAACCCATTCCTGCACTTGCTAAAAGTTTCCTATTCTAAATGCTCGATCTGGTTTCCCACACCTGCACCTGAATCTGCTTTTATACCCGGTTCTGCTCTGCGTAAGTAAAGTCATGCCATTGATTCTATATATATAATTTGGGTTACTTTGGAAGAGGAATAAATCAACCCAAAATAAATGAGCTAAGTTACTCCTGCTCTTCTTTACTACGGAATAGATTACTATACCCTAGATGGAGTAATTTATTCCTGGGTTAAGTGGGTAAAAGGGGTTTGTGAGGCAAACAGTTGTTTACCAAATTTTTTAGAAATGTCTGTTTTCCCTTCAAAAAGAAAAGTTTGATCCAAATGCTCCAATGAGTGTTTGGCTGAAAAAGAATGGAATAACTGGGTTAAATGACTTCTACTTCCTTTTATTCTTCTTCCAAATGCGGCCTTAATGCCATTGAGATTCATATAGCATTAGATGTTGTAACTAGATTTGTCTTTGATCTGTCTTAGAAAATAATTTGCTTTACTGATTGAATTCCATGATAGCACTAGGTGATGCATTCTATCTGATGTATGTATTCTTTGCTATCCCATCATATTATTTATGCATTATCATGGTATATTGCACTTTGATCTTGTAAGTATGATGTCGAACAATAAGTTGTCATATGCAACATTTATGATGTGTACTGACTCGTCAATATGATGTCAAACAATAAGTTGTCATATGCAACATTTATGATGTGTGCTGATTTGTCTATTTATATCATGTCAGGACAAGTAATCACAGGTAGTTGGGACAAAACACTGAAGTGCTGGGATCCTAGAGGTGCAAGTGGGCCAGATCGTACTCTCGTCGGGACGTATCCACAACCTGAACGTGTATATTCACTTTCTCTCGTTGGCCACCGCTTAGTTGTTGCAACTGCAGGAAGGCATGTGAATGTCTATGATTTGCGCAATATGTCTCAACCGGAGCAACGGAGGGAGTCTTCGTTGAAATATCAAACTAGATGTGTCCGTTGTTATCCCAATGGCACAGGTGAACATTTATAAGAACTTGAAGCAGTTGATATAGTTTTAAAATTTCCACATGGATATTTGTGCATGTCATTCATGAATGGATGCATTTACTTACTAGTGAGATAGTTGATTCATAAAAAGTCCTTGGAATTTTTTTTTTGTTGCTATTTTAACTTCTTTTTTATTAATATAGATGGGCTTTATATTGTTTTCTTAATGTGTTCTTGTTAAATACATAGCTTAGCATTGTGCATAATTTCTGTCATATGCAAGAGGTGGTAGTTTTCTCTAGATAGATCGGAGGTGGATTTGGTAAGTAAAGGTCGTCTAATCTTTTTTCAATGGTTTAAGAAGGGAAAACTCTATTTTAACATTGGTAAAAGTCATGGAAAAGCTCGCAATAACATCAGATTAGCCCCTATCCACCACCACAGATAACAAACAACTATGAACCTGAAATTAAATTTAAATCATTAACATTTCTTTCGTGTTGATATATCTGGGAAAACATAAATAATGTATAATTTCTCCAAGGATGTGGACCTCAATTTGTGTGCATTTAATCTGGTAAAAACAAGTACATTCACTATTATTGTTGGGGGATGAGTGGAATTGATAGCTTGAATGTTTTGAACCAAAACCAGTTTGTCCTAAATAGTTAAGCCTGGATGTAGTTGCATGCTTAAGTTTATGAAGCAAGAGAGTCGGGTGAAAAGGACACAACCACATTTCTTGATATACCAGATAATGAAGATATAGGCGCTCCACACATAACTGAGTCCTGCACATCTGCAGCTAAATCTTAGTCATTTGTTTCACACACAATTTACATAGAAGAGGATACTGCATTAAGGGAATTTAATTAAAAAGCTGGTTTACAAAATAAAAAGGTAAAGGAAATCTAATGCAATATTTAATAATGTGGTCTAGGCAGCTGAATATGGGCTAGCGTATGCGGATGCAGCCTGGTGACTGCACTGCATCTGCATTAGCATTCTGTTGCATAGTGAGCCACCTAGGACCTAATATCTCACATATGCAGCCCGGGCACATACGGTTTGTGATGAAAGTGTCCGGTAAATCATTTCTTGAAGAAGATTTGACTTTTGACTGCCTTTACGAATTTTGGTCGTTTAAATACTATGTATCTTGTTTAATATGTAGACACTTTAAGCTAATAAGTCACGAATCCTTGCTGCTTATTTTCTTTTTATTCATCATTTGATTATTTGCAGATTTCTCTGTTGTATTTGTGGACCTGAAATTTGAGCATACCTCATAAAGAACCTACTCCACCACCTCTTGCTCCTCACTATAATTTTATTTTAACATGTCATATTGATTTGAGCATACCATATGAAGAAATTTCTTTTTCTTTTTTTTTAAATGCTAAGTTGTCATATTATTGTAAGATATGCTCTCAAATAAGTGTAACGATGTATACTTAATATTTTTTCTAGTTTTTTGAATTTTTTTTTTGTACTTTGTTTACTTCTATATACTTTTCATATTTTATTTACTTCTAGGGATTTCAAAAATAACAATCACATAGGTCTCCTATATTTGCAGCTACTTACTGCATGTGCATTGTGTGGTACCTCAACCAACAGCTACCACCATTGCTTTTTAAGGCCTTGGTTTAATGGACAAGAAAACAAAGTAAGTGATAAGAAATTGGTTAGTGGAATTGGTGTAAGATGTGAAAGCATCCAGGGAACTCATTTCTTGTGCAGCATATTGGGTCTTGAGAAAGCTGCTTCTGTAAGAAGGTCAATTTGATTTCCTCAAATGGGAAAATTTTGAAACATCTACATACTTAGAATATAAGCAAAAGAATTTCATTAACAAAATAAAAAAAGAAACCTCCAGCAACCAATTTCTGAATGATTAGCCTGTAGTCACGTGTTTCTCATGCATTTCCCTTTTGTTTTACTTCTACAAATCCGGTGTTCTTTCTTTCTTTTTTATTTTTTTCACTTGAGAGGGATGCTTATTCCCCACCTCTTTTTTGTGTATTATTCTTGCACCTTATTTGGAAACTATATGCAAGAGTGCATTGCTAGGCAGCATGGAGTGGACTATCAAGTTTATAAATTTGAAATGAAGAGGTTAAGGATGTACGATGGGCAATGGGAGTGACTTAAAGGTCATGTGGCATCTTGTACCTGAGTCAGATCCATTGCTGCATCAACATATCTGAGCAGACTAACATGACAATATTGATGGTAGTAGCAGATTTATAGAGGAGTTTTGAGAAGACCGCAGCTAAATGGTGAGTGTTGAGCTTAAGAATGCCTTGGTGGAAGGACGTGTGACATAATTAGGAGCATCGACTTAGCTAAAATAGTTGGCAAGGTTGGATTCGATAGGATAAAATGTTGACAAAGGCATCGGTCTATATATTCAGAATTGCACTTTTGTGGTTACTATAGTTGTGAGAATAGCACTCAAGACAGATAATGGATAAACATCTACAAGCCTATTTCTGGATACAAAGTGGGCAAGTCTGAAATTCAAAATCAATATCTACGAAGTATGAAAAATATGCCATTTAAGATGCTATTGGTATTATTAAAGAACATTTTATGCTTCTGCAGCAGTTTAGTCACCAAAGGTAACTGTGAAGCAAGGACCTGAAGCATAAGGAGTCAAGCATATTTGCTTTAAAACAGCTTCAAACTCATCTAATGTAGAAAATCTATTACTTTATTAGTTTAGTTGTTTCACCATTAATCTGACATGCCGGGATATGGCTTGTTGCAAAGCTGCAAAAGTCTTCTGCTTGGTGCCCAATGGGAAATCACGCTTCACAAGTTTGTAACTGTGTTCCTAAGGCTGACAATTTGGCAGCTAGGAAAGTTTATCTTTGCAGTACAGTGTATAATTTTGCCAGTTGCCTTTGGCTATGATTTTCAGCTTTGTGGTTAATGATGATCAGATCATGTGACGATGAGCGATCATGACAATTAAGAGTAGTAGTATTATAAATGGAGGGTTGTCAGGAGGGAACATCTTGGGGTCTAATTTCTACAGTTTACATTCCTTACTTTCACCTTTTCTTTAATGTGACAATTCAACTGAGCTTTAGTATTAAAGTGGTATCAGAATGTACATTTTTTGACTTGCCGCTTCAGACTTCTTTTGATGCTATGCTTGCGAACTAGTTCTGCAAGCATGATGGAAGAGATTGTGTATCGGCACTCTTTTGAACTTCATATGATATTTAACATTCAAATTTCTAAAACTGGCTGCCATGCCAAATACTTTTCTAGTTAGTATCCAAATACTTCTCAACTAGTTAGTATCTTATATTAAATTTCATGCATCACTTGCTTTCGTTCTTTTACATTCCATATATTGGTAATAATGCAGTCACCCTATTTGCTGTACTTGATGTTTTTAACCTGGATTGCTCTTTGATTCAGGTTTTGCCCTAAGTTCTGTGGAAGGTCGGGTTGCTATGGAGTTCTTTGATTTATCTGAGGCTGGCCAATCTAAGAAGTATGTTCTTTTGCTTAAATTTCATTATATGAATACTAGAAATAGGAACACATCTGCTTCAGAAGATATATGCTGCTTTTACTTCAACATATTTGAGATCATATTCTGTAGATCCTTGAATCGTACAGACGGTACTACGTTATGGTAGAGACTGATTTGTTCAATGATGTGATTAATTCTGATTTCACTTAAAGCTGCTCTCTGCTAAGTGCTAGTTCTCTATCAGGACATAAATGTGCATGTCTGAAAATGTATCTGTGCAGAGATAGAGAAGCAAATGTTGAATGTATTCAACCTCTAAGTTGTTATTCCGAGTGGACTTAGGTGATTAGCTGTCTGATGGGAAAAACTTACATTTCATTATATAGCACTTTTTATGTTTAGAATTCCTACTTTGCATGAAGAATCCTGTTTGTTTAGTACTTTACTGTTGGGACAGTTGAGATAGCACTGTTATTTGCAGCGACTTCCTCTTCATTAGTCTGTTTGCAGAAAAAGCAGTCCGTTGCTTCAATGAGGAATCAATAGAATGAAACTAACCTCTCTATTTCCTACAAGTACTACTAAATTTCCAAAGCATTTGTTTCTTGCAACATTCCACTTCCTTTTGTTTGCTTGGTGTTTATGACAATTTCGGTGTTTCTATACGTTTCCTGATCTTCGATTCCCTCAACTGAATAATGTTTCATCCAGGTATGCATTCAAGTGCCACCGAAAATCAGAGGCTGGGAAGGACACTGTTTATCCAGTCAATGCAATAGCATTCCATCCCATGTAAAATCTCTCTCTCTCTCTCACACACACACTCTCTCTCTCTCTCTCTCTCTCTCTCTCTCTCTCTCTCTCTCTCTCTGTGTCACACCCACACACTTGGACGCATCCTTTAATTCCTTTCTTTTGCCCTTAAATTTGGCTGTTGTAGTTATGGAACATTTGCCACTGGAGGCTGTGATGGATATGTAAATGTGTGGGATGGTAACAACAAGAAGAGATTATACCAGGTAATAGTTTCATACAGTGGCAACACCTGTACATCACCATTGAGAAGCTCTGCATAACATTTCTTTTCTTGTTCTGTTCTTTTACAGTATTCAAAATACCCAACCAGTATTGCAGCGTTATCCTTCAGTAGAGATGGACGTCTGCTGGCTGTGGCATCCAGCTACACATTCGAAGAGGGGGATACACCGTGAGTGAATCAAATTATTTTGCTAACCTCATAAAATTCGTTCCTATTAAAATAATGCCACCGTTATGGTGCAATCACTAATTTATTTATCATCTTGCAGTCATGAACCCGATGCCATTTTCGTGCGGAATGTGAATGAGGTCGAAGTCAAGCCAAAGCCCAAGGCATTGCCTGCACCTCCTCCATAAGTTGTTTTTCATCGCAAGAAACAAGGTAGTTAAAATTTGTAGAATGCTTATTGGAGAATACTTAAAAATTCTATTTCTTGTTATTACGTGTGTATTCTGACAGCTTTTGTTCTGGAGAAAAAAAAAGAGAGAACTCCAGTGGACAACTAAGTCGGGAATTAATGGCTGTTATTTTCGTTAAAACAAAATTAAGGGTGAGTTGCGTACACTGTTAGAATAGGATAACTTAATGAAAATGTCTTCATCTGATCTCCAACTGGCTCTTTTACTTCAACTGTTGTAGGTGTTCATTATTTTATTTTAGAAACAATCAAGGAAATGAATAAGAAATTTATTGGATTTTGTGCCACATATATTACAAGTCAATATTTGATATATAATTTTCTACCTATGAAGGAGAAGATATAGAAAGAACATGCAGCAGAAGTTACAGAGTCTGACCTATGCCCCCATTCACAAGTCAATAAGGCAAAAGAACTAACTATATAATCAATCTGCTATGTTGCCACCCTTTCTCTGCCATTGGAGGACCAACGGTTACAGTGAGAAAGCAGGGGAAAAAGCAAAAGCCGAGTAGTTTATCTTGCTATGATTTTTGACCGTTGACAAGCTTGTACCAGTTATCCCTCTACCCTGCAAGGCTCAACTCTTAGCCAATTAGTTAACAGCGGCACCAGGTCTGATTTGTGTTTTTCTCAGCAAGAGTTGAAATTAACCCAGACCCTCGCCTACTATTATAGTTTATTAGTTAAGAACATGATGTATTACTGGTATGAGTCATCCTTCGTAATAAATAAAAATAAAAAAACTTGATGTCACCCGATAACGAGTCAAGGTACCCGTCTAACCACGCCATCAACCATTTATACATGAAGTGTATTAAAAAATCAAGTGAATTAAGTTAATCGGAAAAAAAGAAAATATGCAGTATATATATATATATATATATATATATATATATATATATATATATATATATATATATATAATTGTTTGAAATAGTAAAATTTTTGAACTATCTGAAAAAAATGTCTTTATTATTTTTTTCAAATTTTATCATAGGGAAAAAAAATTGATCATCGAACCATCACAACCTGCTTTAGATAACTCCATTTACTGTACCTATATTAACACAAGTATGTTATTTAAGTATAGCGAATGATCATCTGATCAAATTAAAGCTACCACTCGTCTCTCACTCGCGGGTGGCCAAGAAGTTCTCACTAGAAGCTGCGGTCGGGTGTTCAAGTGTTTATAGCGTAGGAGGTTGGGTTTAGACGGGAAAAAAGAAAAAGCCTCTCAATAGCTCACATAATCTAATTGGATTTTGTAGAACCTCCACTTGCTATTTCTTCTGTTATAGCATAAAATCTCCTCAAACTTCCATTTGTAAGTCCCATATCATCCTATCAAACACTTGAGCCGACTGCCCAGAAGCTGCACTCTTCTTTTAAGAGTCTCTACCCTCTCCAATCTGTGTTATGAAATGAGAGGCTCTAGTTGACTAGTTCAATATCATCCCACTGCTCATTGATTGATGATAGGTGATTAAATAAGGCAAATACAAGTGGTGGATCCGCTTGGCAGTTGCATTATGCTTGGTGCATGAGTAATTAGGCAAGACATTTAGTTTTTTTTTTTGGTTAACGACAGTTCAATGTATGATTCATAAATTCTACTTATCCTTAATTCTTATATCTCACATAATGCATTGTTTTGATTGTAAACTTGTAATTATTCAACTAGATGGTCCCTCGTTGAGCGGAAGAAGTAACAAACTCATTGTTAGTTCAAAACTATGCTATAGGAGATGGAGATATTGGTAGCTTCAGCTAACACAGTGCTGGGTTGCCGGCACGCGGTGTTCAAACTTTTTGCAGGTTATAAAACTGTTTCAACTCGGATGCAGGATAGAAGTGACCTTCCAATTACTTATAGCTTAGATACGATGAGTCTCTCATAATCACCATCATTTGCACGTCCCTTATGTTTCAGACATGATGCATGTAACAACCCAAGACCTCATCCAAAATGGCTAGCCGGAAGTTACTATTTGGATTCGTTGATCCTGTATAAATACCCAAGATCTACCCAGCGAATAACTGATGTGGGACTAAACACACGCCTGCACGTGGTCCTCACATACTCCCTCCGTTCAAGCCCTGACGTCCTTGTCAGACTAAGGGTTCATATCTATTCAAATCTAATCACAAACACCACAATTGGCCCGTGGGCAGCCCCAATAGATCTGTGCTGCAGTGTCCCCTAGTCCACATAGATTATAGGCCCGGTCCGCTCTGATACCATTTGTAACAACCCAAGACCTCACCCAAAATGGCTAGCCGGAAGTTACTATTTGGGTTCCTTGATCCTGTATAAATACCCAAGATCTACCCAGCGAATAACCGATGTGGGACTAAACATACGCCCGCACGGGTCCTCACAATGCATACTTAATGCGAATATGCATTGAACTAGGGCATGTATATTTTGCGGGCTAAGCAAGAGGTTATAGTCCCACGTCGTCTCATAAGAGGATGTTGTATCGATTTATAAGCTTGGGCTGGTCCTCCACCAATAGCTTAGGCTTTTTGGACTACTAAGACCACGATAGGTTGTATCAGAGCTAAATCAATGTCCCCTCCTCTCTCAAGGAGTCAAAGCCAATTCTTGGCCAGGACATTATGAGATCGAGTGGGAAAAATCGGTTGTGGTTGAACCACCCACTTCAGGCCTATTTGGATGATGGGCCGAAAATCCTATGTGATTCATAGATTGGATCAATATAACCAGCAAAATCATAAGATAACCGACTGAACTAGACCTATATGTATAAATACCCAGAAGTAGCTTTGGAGTGGGTCGGCCCGAATTCTATAAGGCTAAAATAAAGACCTCAGCACCAAATATAAATGGTCATATGTGGTCCATTCCAATGCTAGTTCTGATTGTACTGGTTCAATCCATAAATTTTATAAGATTTTCAGTTCGATTATCCAAATAGGCCATCGGGCTTTTTTCCTCCGAAATAGCTTATCAAGGAATGGACTTCAATCCTATTTTTGGTTAATCAAATGGCTGCAGCGAGTTTCCGCTGGCCCAAACCGAGCTCTGAGACCAAGCGCAGCCGAGGAGACGACCGAAGAGAATTAGACCAATTCAACACCACGTGGTCCGCACCAAACATAGACGGTCACACGTTACGTGGCTTGACGAACATATGTATTGAATGCGCAAAGGGGAAACGAGAAACACGTGTCAACCTCTCGCACTGTTTCACACCCAAACTTCCTTATCCTTCGCGTAGAGGTCAGTTCTAATTTACAGATATACATGCCACGTGGCACAGTAGGAAGGCAAAAGCCACGAAAAGGCCAGGATTACGGTACGGTGTCCCTTCTCTACAGTATTATGTCCACATTCTATCCAATAAGATGCCTCCTTTCTTTAAATTTAACCCCATATTAGTCTTGTATTCGTACGTTATTGTTTACAGTACGAGAAGACTCTCTCCATCGTGAGAGACGGTTTTGTATTGTTTTGAATGAAGAACAAGTCGACTCTCGCTGCAGTACTCCTGCTACTTAACGTGTTCCTGCGCCGCTTAACCTGCTCCAGCACCCCCCCCCCCCCCCCCCCAAGTTTGACGGCACTCGCCACCACCTATTTATGCCATCCAACACCCTTTCCTTGCTCTCTACTCTTTAGTTCTCTCTCCAACTGAACCCCTTCTCTTCTTCGACTCTTCTTCTACTCTTCTCATCTTGTTGCTGTTTGGAGCTCTGATGGCTCTGGAAACTCCGGCGCCGGTGCCGGCTTTGGTGTTGAAGTCTCGTGTTGCTGAATCGAGAGAGGCGTCGCCGCCGCCGCCGCCGCCGCAGAGGGTGGAGGGGTGGGCAAAGCGGAAGCGGACGAAGCGTCACCGCTTCTTTGATCACCACCCGACTGAAGAGGAGTACCTCGCGCTCTGCCTCATGATGCTTGCCCGTGGCGGTGGCGGAGCCGGTCACGGCCGCCTCCCGTCCCCCACGCCACCGGCGCCGCCGGAGACAAGGCAGGAGTACAAGTGCTCCGTCTGCGGTAAGGCCTTCGGTTCCTACCAGGCCCTTGGTGGGCACAAGGCCAGCCACCGGAAGGCGCCCCACACCCCCGGCGGGGGGGCGGAGGAGGTGGACTCTACCGGCTCCGCCTCCTCGTCGGGCGGCGGGGGGAGGGCGCACGAGTGCTCGGTGTGCCACAGGACGTTCCCGACGGGGCAGGCGCTGGGGGGCCACAAGAGACGCCACTACGACGGCGGCGCCGGCGCTGGAGCCACCGGAGGGAGCGGGATAACGACGCTGGAGGCGGCGAGCTCGGGGCTGAGGGGGTTCGATCTGAACCTGCCGCCACTGCCGGAGTTCGGGTCCGAAGCTGCCGCGAGTTGGCGTTTGGCGGCGGCCGACGAGGAGGAGGTGCAGAGTCCTCTGTCGCTGAAGAAGCGGCCGTTCAAGATTTCGACTCAGAGAAAGTCAGCGGTCGCGGAAGAGCCTGCGACCGCCTTTGTTTAGTTCATTATCTATTTCTTTTTTTGTATTTTTAGGTTTGGAATTATATCACGATTATTTGTTGGTGTACAGGGAATTTGCAATTATTCTTTGTAGCTAGGTGTTCACAAGTTTTTATAACTTTTTCTTATGTTGTTTCTTAGAGATAATTATAAAGTTATTATTATTGCTTTTTTAAAGCATGGATTCTGACTTGGTCCTTCATGTTGTTAGCTTGTGTTATAGATTAATATAAGTTTTGGAGTGTATGGATTACGATGAGGTGGGGTTTGGTGAGGGGATAAGAAGGGAAGGTGGGAGTTTCTTTGCTTTCATGCTCGAGTTTATTTTTCTTATCAAAAGAGAAATAAAAGTATGCTATGAGATTTTTTTGAGAGGACATTATCTAGAAACTAGACTTGTTTCTTTCTCTTGCGTGTTATATAAGAACATTATATAGTTGGTAGAACTTTTTATAGATCCAATAATAAAAAAAAAAAATAGTGCTTTCAAGAAAAGTTGTAAATTCAACCATATAAAAAACAAAGAAAAAGCTGTAAAAACTCTTTATGTATTAGAATTATTTTTTCCTCAAGGTGATATTAGTTTTAAAAAAAATATTTTTCTTTCAGCCAACGAGTACTGGCGAGACACAAGAAAGAGGCGGCAGGGACGGATTGGGATGGGAACTTTGGAAGCTCCGCAAGGTGGAAGTGCCGTCTCGCAAGCGTCTGAGGTCACTTTTGCTGCATTTAAAATAAGGAGGTATGATCAATTATCTAATAAAAGCTTCCAACTAGATATTATTTTTAACTCACGTACAGTTTTGCTGAGTCGGCTGGATATGATGGGAACTCGGTGTTCCTCAACTAGATATTAATATTTCTAACTTTATTTTCGAAAACAGATGATTAGTATTTAATTGCAGAAAGGTGCAACATTTCTTGCATGAGGTAACTTTATGTACACAGAGAGAGAGAGAGAGAGAGAGAGAGAGAGAGAGAGAGAGAGAGAGAAACTAATTAAGTTCTACCCTCCTTTCCACGGAGGCTGCTTGTTTAGCTTTCCTCAGGCTAAGGTAGAATGGATCTCTCAGAAAGAGAGAGTGACCAAGTTCTCCACTTATTTTTTTAGCACCTCATCTTCACTGACGTTCGTGACTCCAACTAGGCTCCACAGAGGCTTCTTTTTTGGCCTTCGGATGACGCTGGTTTGAGGTGGGTCCATGCACACATATCAGGGTGGCTTGGGGGGCAGGTAAGTCGGCAACTAAAAATAATTTACTCTTGCTGGCCAGTGGATCCGCTATGCAATGCTTCATGGATATGCCGTGCGGCGTGGGAAGTGGGTTTGCTGGGAACCTTTTTTTTTTTTTTTTTTTTTTTTTTTTTTTTTTTGCGCTAATACGGGTGGATCATACCTGACGGGTACGGATACACCCAATAAAGTCAAAAAATAGGATACCTCGGAGTGCCAAAGGCAGCTCCCCATCTCCAGTCCACAAGGTATCTCCGGAATGGCGAGCTACATACGCAGCCACCCAATCCGCAGCACCATTGGCTTCACGGTAGATGTGCTTAGCCTGAAAGGCTCATCCATCCCTCGCCATAGTCCATATGTCATGAAGCAATGGGTGGTCACTGACGTCACCCCTAGGGCCCTCTCGGATCCAACTGATAACGGTGGCTGAATCACCCTCTAGGATGATAGACCTAGGGCCCTCTGGGAACCACTTTTAGCTGCAAGTCAATTGTCACAGGAGCATGGGTCCTTCATGGAATGCAAGTAGAATTGCAAAATGCTGTGCAACCATAGATGGTCATATTAAACAAGACAGTCCGTACCTTTTAGGCTAAGTATATATATAAAAAGATTAATAGAGCCGCGGATTGAGTGGCTCCATTTGTATCAAATCATTCTAGAAGAGTTCTCTGAATTGGTGAAAGGGAGCTATCTAGAGAGCTTCGAGACTCATTACTTTTTTATTTTTTTTGGATGTGATGGTTGTTCATCTTCTAATGGCAGGCATTCGGACATGGTACTTTGTGGTTTGCTGGCTGCACCATAGAGGATGTTGGCATTTTAGGTCCCATGCCAATTACTCGTGGCATGGAAGGTCGGCTGTTGTTTGAGATGGCACTGACCACTGGCCAAGCCGCATACTATTTCTCTCAAAATTTAAAAAAAATAAAAATAAGATCAAGTAACATGACGTCAAGGGGTCTCCTTTTTAGATTATAAGCTAGTGCTCACTAAAATAAGTTACTATAGAGAAGAATTCAATATCCAATTATGTCACGAAGGATTCAACTTTTTGTGAAATTAAATATATGCGTTAGCACAGGAAAAAAGAAGAATATATTGGATTAAGTTGGTCAATCTGGGAGGCTGGTCCGGTTGAAAAAATTTTTGCTTCATAGAAACAACAAAAGAATTAAAACTCAATCTAAATATGGCTTAGACTTTATCAAGAAATGCAAACCGAGCTCAAGTTCAAGATTTTATAAATATAAAGCTAAATTATTTTATATTAAAAGGAACGATTAGAAAGCAGCCAACAGCAAGTTACCATAATATATTCATTTTATACGTGGTCGAGCAACTGAAGTTGGCAAATTGTTCAGCCGAGTCAACCAAATTTTGGTTGCCTACGTACCATTTTCAATTTTATCATATCAAGGTGGTAGCTCAAGATGCCCAACCCAAATTTGATCCATTATTTGACCCGAATTTTGTCGAGGCATCAAAAGGCTGACCTAGACTCAAATTTGTAGAAGCTGGTAGGTCCTGATCCAGTTTTGCGACTCGACGACTCCTACATCAAGCATCAGATGTCCAAAATACTTAGGGCAGTTAAATTTGCAATTTACTAGTGGCACAGCAGCCCGTTTTACTTGACTAAGAGATAGATGACATGGCTCCTTACGCGTGAACACTGACTGGATAGATACAAAATTGAGATGATTCGTTAATATGAATACCAAGTACCAATTAAGGTTCCATCACCTGATCTAGTCCAATTTAGTGTGCAATTTTTTTTGTTCGATGCAGGCCGTAAATTTTCGCGTACCCTCTCCGACCCATGGGCTCCCCCACTAGGATCAACACTCATGTGTGAGTACGTCACCTCAACGCCACCTCGGTACTAGCGGATCAGAAATGCTTCCACCGGTAACGTCCGGGCGTGGGGCATCCGGTCCCCGCATTTAATCGACGCCCGCGCGTTTCGAACCTGAACCACCCCGGTGGAAACCAAAGGTTCGTTTCATCTGTGCTACCACTTTGGTGGCTCATTTAGTGTGCAATTGGGAGTCACAAGGAGAAACTTAGTTGCACCTTCTCCACCCATGGGTCCACCATTTCTACCTCAACAGGGCCATTCACGGTCTCCTTCTGGCCTGACTAGGGTTGAAAACACTTGGGATGTTATCCTGATGGCTTCTCTTAACTTTGGGCCATGAGGTTGGCTAGAAAAAAAACAAGTGGAATGGCTCTTTCATGAATGCCCTCTATATAGGAAGTCAAGGAGTCAGGTAGTACTTTTGAATGAAGCCCTTCTTGGCTTAGAGAAAGGAGAATAGTTTTCTCTGTTCCCGCTTGGACTTCTTCTTCTGCGACACCAGTTAGCTGGAAGACACTTCGGTTTCAGCCTAACGCGGTTTGGAAAGAACGTGGTTCTTTATCTGGCAGCTTTCATGGTCCTCAATTCGAATTGACTACGCTGATGCCAGTTTTATCGGAAGCCGATAGAAAAAAACCTAGACCAAGATACGGGTCTCGTTGGAAAAATTGAAGTCCGTTTGACTATTTGTAAAGATTGAGCTGAAAATTCTGTAGAAATCGAGCATGTTGGCCCATCCATCTTGCACTGTTTTGTTGGAATAGATTTATACTGTGTGGGAGATAGTCCGAATCATTTAATGTTTGGTTAGAATTTGCGGAGGATATCCCCTATTTTGAGGGATGTCTCCTCCTTATTCCACAAACAAATGACACCTTATAATATTTTTAAGATTATGATTTGTCAACTTTAAATTAGTCTATGTATGCAAGATTATTGATTCTTACATTCTCAAAGTAAATTATTTTTTCTTCTTGTTTAATTTTGCTGTCTGTCCTGAAAAACCCTAGCTGAGGTGAGTAAAAGAGTGATCCTCTTAGCATCATGACTTCCTACTACATGGAGGGGCTATAGTATACCTCCAAGTCGTGAGTACCTAATGAAATAGAGGGGGGAACATAATAGCAAAGCAAGTTGGGAACCTACATAAGCCTTGTGACAGTTCCATGAGCTAATCCAAGTGCTTAATGAAGATGCGATGAGGATGTCATGGGCCTAGGTGAGGGAGAATGTCATGGACTGTGCATTTCATATAACATTTAGGATATATTTCCTTCTCTTGAATACATGTACCAAAAGGGACCTTAAAAAGCTAGATTTCTGAAGGCTTATACAATTCTCTGGAACCTCATGGATTTGACTAGAACATGCATGGTAGACTCTGCGAAGGGAGGCTGCATATTTTCTATGTATGTTTCTAAGCATTTCCTACAAAAGTCGGAAACTTTTAGAAAATGATGCAGAAGGATCCTAACCATTAGGTTTATGACATTCATACGTATTCATAGCCATTGATTATATATAACAATACCCATTAAAAGGGAGGCCTCATTTGGCCAAATAAATAAGCAAAAAAGCCTTGTAGAGAATTTTCTATTTACTCAAACTCTCTTTGGTGTCCTTTTCTAGTTTTCGTACTCTTCCAACTAGCTTGTTAGGCTGAATTAGTGGCAAGTATGGGCATGCCAAACTTATGACCGCCACATGGTTTGCTTGAGGAACAGCAAGCCCTGTCATAGGAGGCACTTTTTTTTTCTCTTTTACAATGCATGAGCACAGTCAACAAGATCAAAAAAAACAACCGGTGAAGAGAATAAAAAACATCCGCTTGGTTCTCCTCAAAGAATTCTCCAAAATGATGTGCTGCAAAGAAAGTCATCCAGTCAGTTACACTGTTTGCCTCTCGGTAAACATGGGCGGCCTGGAAGGAGCCACATTCTCTCGCAAGTTTCTAAATGTTGTGGAGCAGCGGCTACCCGCCCATCATAGTATGCCGGCCTCAAACCCACTTTTCTCTTGCCACTTTGTCGGTAGGACTTGCACGGATCCTGAGGTCTCTCTAGCTCTGAAATTGTGTTGGACTCTTTTCCATAAGGCCTTAATAGGACTTCAATGGAGGAACAAATGCTCAACCATCTCATCCCACCGTCTATATAATGTTTAAGGCTATACCCATGCCCCATCTTCTATTCCAAAGATAATCCACTATTTGAAGCTTATTCCAATTAATTATCAACCATATAACTATTTACACCCTCATTGGCATCACTCTCTTCCATAAGTGCTTGGCCACAGGACACACAAACTCCTCCGTGATTGAGGAACTGGTAGCAAGATTTATACGTCCCGAACCACTAAGCCGGCAGTCTGGACACAAGCTGAAGAAGCTTTGCTGTTCCTTCATTCGATATAGTCAGTGTAAACTTCCACTCCCATCTACTGCCCTACGGTACATATTCTATTTGGTCTGATATTAAGATTTCTGGTTTCTAGGCAACCTGAAACAATTGCAGAAACTACACTGTGCATCTAGCCAAAATCTCTGTTCGCCTGCCGGTTGAGCTCACATCTGAAAGCCACAGCCACCTTTCAAACCACCTTCCAAAACAGGGATACTAAGAGAGGAGATAGCACCATAAAATCAAGTGGCCTGATGTGGCTGTAATCATATGCACCAGCCACTGCCATTTTACTAGCGTTGGGGTAAATATCCTCCCCAACCATTCTATAGTGAGAGCCCAAGTCTACTCTTCAAGCCCCAAGGCCCGGGACTGAGGCCACTGAAGTCCTTCGGCTCCCACACAATTCTCCTGCTAGCTAAATCCAAATTACACTTTCTAGCTAGTCTTTTTTTACTTGCGTTGGGGTAAATATCCTCTTCAACCATTCTATAGTGAGAGCCCAAGTCCACTCTCCAAGGCCCGAGACTAAGGCCACCGAAGTCCTTCGGCTCACACACAATTCTCCTGCTAGCTAAATCCAAATTATATCTTCCGGCTGGTCTTTTTACATGAGATCCTAGGTTTATTATTAAGAGTTCTATCATTTTCCAAATAAAATTTGCATGTGCTTGTTTTCTTGAGAGGTTACGCTTTTTTCCATGCATGGAAGTTTAGGTTTTAGATATCAAAGATGAGACATTTGGGCTTTATGTTAAGATAAATACTTCTTTAACTAATCCTTAGTTAAGATAAACTAATTTGGTGCTGTATCTAGTTTAAGAGAAGGATCATATTTTATATTGAGGGCCTTGGCTGTGCGAAATTTGAGATCTTTGACAGTAGAGCAAAATTATCTAGAGATTCTTAGGACAACATGGAGTGCTAGGAAACAAAGGGAGAAGGAACAAGATGAGGGAAAAGAGGGGCATAATGTAGAGTGAGGCCTAAGACCAGGCCCCAAGGACGAGCCACCCTTCTTCTTCTTACAAAGAAGACATGACTTGAACCCCACTTGGAAACACCTATTGTTTGGAAGATCATTGTAGCTTTCGTTCCCAGCATCTGGCATGCTTTAGCAATCTGATAACGGAGGAGAGGCTGACAGAAGCTCTGTTACGTACGGTGATATCCCATGATCAACACTATCGCAGCACTGTACGCTGGTCAGTGTATACAGGACTCACGCATAAGAGATGGGAAAAAATTATGAAGTATAAAGAGGAACATGTTGGAGAAGAAACTAATTTTTCTGATTCATTATTTGCATTGATATGTCATGGTGCATGAGTGAGTTTGTATATAACTAAAGAAAGACTAGCTTGGGAAAGAATGAACAAAAGTTGGACTCTAATTCTTGTACTACCATCTAAAAATATACTGCCGGTAGAACATTTCTGTCAACAAAACAATAAAAATATCCCAAAATAGGCAACTACTTGCAATGTTTTTTTTTAATATATCTAAGTAAAAATAATAAAATCTGTCAATAAAACAAAAAAATATCCCAAAATAGGCAGCTACTTGCATTTTTTTTAATATATTTAAGTAAAAATAATAAAAAGCCTAATTTTTATGTATAAAAATTTACTATTATAAAATGTATGTTTGGAGCTGCCTTTCCTATTACTAGAGCTGCATGGTAGTTTTGCTCGAGGTTAAAGGCTACCTACCCAGATTAAGGGTAGCGATGCAAATGAATTGAGCAGCTCGTGAGCTGCTTGAGTTTGACTCGGGTCCAATCTCTACTTGACTCAATTGTTTTCGAGCTTGACTAACTCGAATAGTTTTTTGAGTCGAGCTCGAGAAGTAAAGTACTCAGCTCGAGACTTGCAAGCTTAAATATATAAATATATATATATATATGTATATATTATATCATATTTTATTTATAATATATTATTAATTTAATATTAAAAAATATCATATTATGTTATATTTTTAATCATATTTTTTTAATTATGACTTGAGTATAGCTTAGTTGATATTCGAGTCAAGTCGAGTCGATCTCGAGTATTATTTTTTTTATTTTTATTTTTTTGATCGAATTGAGCTCGAGCTTGAATATTAAGGCTCAATTAATTTTGAGTCAAATTTCAAGCCCGAGTATTTTGAATCGAATCTAGCTATTTGATTTGAATTGGCTCGATTGCATCCCTAATCAAGGATCTACCTTATATATAGAAATTTTAGCATTTGTGTTCTCTAAAAAGAATTTTATTCGTTGAGCTATGTTATCCGGAGGAGGACGTATTGGTAGAGGACTTCTCCTTGCGCCATTAACTTCGAACTAAAACCCATTGTGGTGGCCCCTGCGTGCGGTATGCTTAAATATCGTCATAGATAAATGGTTCGAGCCCATCCAGGAGGTTCGAGGTTGGAGCCCCTAATCTAATCTTTCGAAAGTATCTATATATGGATAAATTAACTATTTTAGGGCATTAGACTCATGTTATTATTGTGGGGATTCCAAGTGACATAATTGAGGGATTTCTACTAAGGTTCTCTTCATCTTAGTACTTCATCTAATAAAACTTTTCCGGTCCTTTTTACCACATAAATCAATATATCCATTTTAATTATTCTATTTAGAGGCTGTTTGTTTCCTATAAGACCTATTTTTTCAAAATTGGTCATAAAACATGGTTTGTATCCCATGTGTTTTATGAAAAAAAGTGCTCCACTATTTTTCATGAAACACATTTTACACAAATCGTGTTTTATAATTATCCCATTTAAAAAAAAACTTGCAGAAAAGCAAATACCCCATGGAGTAGTAGCATTGGGTCCACATTTTTGTCATAACAAATTATGAATTTTGGGATGGAGATTTGTTAGATTTATTTAGATTTGCTCCCACAAATTTTTAATGAAAAAATTCAAGATCACTAGCATTTTAGTATTTGGTAAACTCCACCAACATTTTCATTGTTATACTAACTAAATTTTACAATTGACTGAGAAAAGCAAAATGCCCATAAATCATGCAAGGTTTCCTTCATAAAATAGAATTTGAATGTGGATTGATTTGATACACTTCATGAGGAATATACAAAGGATTTAGGTAGTAGAGGATGCATGATGTAGTTAGGCTAAAATGCAATCACAAGTTCATGCATGCAATCACAACTAATGGACATTTGGGCATATTTTAATGTGCGCTTGTACAGTTAAGGTGGAATGCTTCTATGAGTATTTTGCTCCAAATGCTTCCTAATCAAACTTAACGAAGAGCCTTCCAATATGAAAACCAGTATTATTGGTCATGATCTACTACATTAGATTAGCCAAAAACCAAATATCATGAATTATGGTACTAGATCTTCCCATATTAGATTCATGTATCTATTTATAAAAAGAGAGCATGGTTAGTAATGAATGGGAAAGACATGGAATTAGATTTTTATCTATCATAAATGCCATCCATGGATTTAGAAAAGGTGATTATGATAAGAATTAAATTAGAGAGATATGGCATTGGATTTTCCCATTGTAGATGCCTAGTATATTTTCAAAAAATGATGTCACAATAAGAATTGAATGGAAAAGATATGGCTCCAGATTTTTCCATTATAGATGCGATAATGGTAGGTATTGAATGGGGATCGAGATACCATTTTGGAATTTTATAGCTTGCATGTATCCAGTTGGAATGGGTGACTATGCTAAGAATTGAATCGAGAGATATGGCACTAGATTTTGCCATTGTAGATGCCATGTATCAAGAATCATTTTGAGCTATAAATTGGATAGCCCTTCTTCCTGGATTTGAAACGAGACCGAAAAGCTAGTGGTTGTAGCAAGTATGGAGTCATACCATGTTTTCTATCTCCATTTGACTCCTCTTTGGGGGGGGGGGGGGGGGGGGGGGGGGGAGGGGGGGAATTGCTGCAAGTGTTCTTGATCTTGGTGGTTGCAATGATGATGCAGCAAGAGTCCATCAACATTTTCCTTCCTGAGGCTCAAAGTTTGATCCCAACTTACCCATCATCCGATGAGCATCAGGTAAGTTTGAACGATGATACTTTGATGCATCTCCTTTTTCAATCGTAGTGAAAGATACTTTGAGCTAACTCATTATTGGTTAATTGATCAATTGGTGTCTAGGAAAGTATTAAACATGGCTACTTAATTAGGACCGTGCTCGCACGGGAAGCCTCCTACCTACTTACCTGGCGAATTGGGCTAATTATCTTTATGGATGGCTTAATGTTCAAATTACTAGTCTGAAAACTTGATATTAAGTTTAGAAGTCTTCCACCATAGTAGAGTTGCTAAGGTCTTTCCGGCGTTAAGTTATCTCGGCTGGACATAGTTGGCAAGTTGCATCGGAAGACTGGACCTCTCTATTAACATGAGATATTGTGAGGGTAAAGGTGGGGTTGGGCGCCAATAACTGTTAGGTGAGGACCCAATGACGATTTTATTTTTACGGAAAATATGGTGGGTCTGATTTAACCAAGGAACGAGACCAATAACTGTTAGGTGAGGTCCTTATGACTTGGAGACCAAGTTGGCTACAACTTACTTGAAAAGCATTGTACAAAGAGTTGTACACCCATCATTTATGTGTCATCAATAACTGTTAGGTGAGGTGGCATGTAAATTAGTCGGACCGTAGCACCTCACTTGAAATCTAGAGTCACAGATTTTTGTTTCTCTACTAGAGGAGTGTAAGAGATTCAAGGAAATAGAGGAGTGTAAGAGATTCAAGAAAATAGTGGGAGACGTTTGTTTTAAAAGTTCCTAAAACAAATAGAAATTTAAGTACAAAATTTTAATTAGAATTTTTATTCTCTGCAGATAAAATGTCAGCCTCTAATCCCTTGACTCGTATCCTTGAAAAAAACCGATTGACCGGACCCAATTATAAAGATTAGCTCCGCAACTTGAAAATTATTTTAAGTTGTGAGAAATTAGGATATCTGCTGGACCATGACACCCCTGTGTTACTAGCCCGTCCGACTGCTGAACAGTGTGAGACGCATGCTAAGTGGACGGACGATGACAATAAAGTTAGGTGCTACATAATAGCCTTCATGTCCAATGAACTACAATACCAGCATGAGAACATGAAAACTGCCAGGGACATATTGAATCACCTGTAAGAGTTGTATGATGAACAGGGTCGCACAGTTCGGTTTGAAGTGTCCAAGAAGCTCTTCAAGGCCAAGATACATGAAGGGCAGTCTATCCATGATCATGGTCTGACCATGATAAAAGACTTGGAGGAGCTTGAGAAGCTCGACATGACTATGCACAAGGAATTGCAAACGGATTTGATCCTGCAATTCCTTTCTGCTTCATACGGGCAGTTTATAGTAAACTACCATACGAACAAAATTGAATGCACCAAGATGGAATTGTTACATATGTTGGTAACTACGAAAAGAGCCTTGAAGAGTTCAAGAGGCACAGTTTTCGCTGCCGAGTTGGCTTCTACTTTCACGAGAAAGTCTACTGGAAAGAAGAAGAAGCCTGCAAAGAAGCAGAAGACCGAGAAGAAGCCAAGAAAGAATGTTCCAAAGGAAAAAGCCGATGACTAGGGAAAGTGTTTCCATTACAACGAAGACGGCCATTGGAAGAGGAACTATCCTATCTATATGGGGAGTATAAAGAGCAAGAAGGGTGACACGCCTTCTGAAGGTATGTCAAATATGCTCATTATTGAAACTAATCTAACGATTTCTTCTACTTTCAGTTGGGTTATAAATTCTAGTTCTAATGCTCACTTATGCACTATTATACAGGGTCTAAAGAAAAATAGAAGGCTCATGGAAGGTGCAATAATCCTTCAGGTTGACAATAGAGCAAGAGTTGCTGCTGTTGCTTTGGGCACCTATCCTTTACGCTTACCGTCTGGATTTAGTTTGATACTTAGGAACTGTTATTTTGTACATGCTGCTAGCAGAAACTTGATTTCTGTATCTTGTTTAACACAGAAAAATTTTGAATTCAATTTCAATAAAGACTACTGTTCCATTTATTTGAGAAATAAAATGGTTATATGTAGTTTTATGATTGACAGTCTCTATCACTTACATTTGGATGTATCTGTGAATGTATCTGAGCAAACAGTGAGTACCATAGGATCCAAAAGATCTAGAGATGAGATAAAGCAAAAGTATTTGTGGCACCTTGGCTTGGTCATATAGGAGAAGATAGAATAAATAAACTGGAGAAATATGGGCTTTTAGGCTCATTGATTTTCGAGTCATATCCAATTTATGAATCTTGCCTTCAAGAAAAAATGGCCAAATTACTCTTTGTAGGACATGGGGAGAGGTCTACTGAAATACTTACCCTAGTACACACTGACGTGTGTGACCCATTCGATGTGCAGGATAGGGGTAACTATTTTTGCTTTATAACATTTACCGATGATTGCTCTCGGTATGGGCATGTGTATCTTATGAGACACAAATCTGCAGCTTTTAAAAAGTTCAAAGAGTTCAGATATGAAGTAGAAAAATAAACAAAAAAACTTATTAAGGTTCTTCGATCCGATCGAGAAGGTGAATACCTTAGTGGAGAGTTTCGTGTTTATCTCAAGGAGAATGGTATAGTCAGAAAGGAGGAATCGGACCCTATTGGATATAGTCAGGTCCATAATGAGCTTCACTGATTCACCCTTATTTCTTTGGGGAGATGCCCTATTTTCAACAATTTACATATTGAATAGAGTTTTTCTTAAGTCTATTCCTACCACACCGTATAAGATATGGCATGGTAAGAAGCCGAGTCTTGGTCATCTCAAGATTTGGGGATGTCCAGCCCATATCAAGCGACAACAGGCGGACAAGTTAGAGGCTAGGATATTTAGTGCTCATTTTATTGGATATTCTAAAGAGTCACTAGGATCCAATTTTTACGTTCCAGAGAATCACAAAGTGTTTGTGAGCCGACATGCTGTTTTTCTGAAAAAACAGTTTATCCTTGAAGACAGTAGGAGAAAAATTGAGTTTGAAGAGAAAGTCTCTAAGAAGCAACGAGCTACTGTGCCTATAGAACTTATTCATATTGAGCCAGTACATATATTATCTCCTCCACCTCGTAGATCTAGTAGGATCTTCTATCCTCCTGAAAGGTACTTAGGTATGCTTACAGAGAAAGTAGATAAAGTGTTCCTCATGAAAAATAGGGATCATTGTAAGGATCTCAATACCTACAACGAGGCGATGTTAGACATCAATTCCAAGAAATGGCTGGAAGCGATGAAGTCAGAGATGGACTCCATGCATTCTAACCAAGTCTGAACCTTGGTAGATCCACCAGAAAGTATAGTACCTATTGGGTGTAAATGGATCTATAAGAGAAAATTAAGTTCAGATGATAAGGTAGAGACCTATAAGGCAAGGCTAGTGGTGAAAGGTTATAGTCAGTGCAAAGGCATTGACTATCAGGAAACCTTTTTACCTGTAGCCATGCTGAATTCATTCGAACATTGCTTGCCATTGCAGCATATCATGATTATGAGATATGACAGATGGATGTGAAAACTGCATTTCTAAATGGATATCTTGATGAAGATATCTATGGAGCAGTCTTTGGGTTTCACTTCCAGTAATAGTAGTCACAAGGTCTGCAAACTGCAAAGATCTATCTATGGACTAAAGCAAGCGTCTCGGAGATGGAACACTCGTTCAACGATGTAATCAAATCATTTAATTTCATCAAAAATGAAGAGAAACCATGTATTTATAAGAAGGTTAGCGGGAGAGCTATTGTATTCCTCGTATTGTACGTGGATGATATCCTTCTAATTAGGAATGATGTTCCCATGCTAACTTCGGTCAAGGTAGGGTTGTCTAAGAAGTTCTTTATGAAAGACCTTGGGAAAGCATTTTATATTTTGGGAATTAAGGTCTATAAAGATAGATCTAAAAGGATGCTTGGCTTGTCACAGAGAATGTACATAGAGGAAGTGCTGAAGAGGTTCAGCATGAAAAACTCTAAAAGAGAATTACTACCTCTTAGGCATGGGATTCATCTCTCCAAGAAGATATGCCCCAATACATCTGAAGAGATTCAATGCATGAGCAAGATCCCTTATGCTTCAGTTATAGGGAGCCTCATGTATGCCATGCTATGTACACGATATGATATAGCACATGTTGTGAGTGTCACAAGCAGATATCAGTCGAATACAGGCGAGGAGCACCGAATAGTTGTGAAGAACATTTTTAAGTACTTGAGAAGAACTAAAAATATGTTCTTGATCTTTGGAGGAGGATCGGAACTAAAGGTAGAAAGATATACAGATTCAGACTTTATGTCTGACATTGATGATAGAAAGTCTACATCAGGATATGTGTTCTTATGCAATGGCGGTTCAGTAAATTGGAAGAATTCCAAACAACCGATCATTGCAGATTTTACCATAGAAGCTGAGTACATTACCGCCTCTAAAGCTGCAAAGGAAGTATTCTGGTATAAAAAGTTTATTGAAGAGTTAGGTGTGATGTCATCAGATACCATCACACTCTACTACGATAATAATGGTACCTTAGCACTAGCTAAGGAGCCAAGGTCTCACCAGAAGTCGAAGCACATAGAGCGGCGATATCATCTGATACGTGACTACCTCGAAAAGAAGTATGTAGAGGTGCAGAGAGTAGACTCTACGGACAACGTGGCAGACCCATTCACTAAGCAGCTAAGTCAGCAGAAGACAGAAGCATATTTTGAGAAGATGAGGCTTAGATATATGTCTGATTGGCTTTAGTGCAAGTAAGAGATTGTTAGAAGTATGCCCTAAAAGCCAATTTAGCAGACACATTGTAATTATTCTGGGACATAAATTCGTACTTGACCTTTTTATTAATTAATAAAATTGGGCATTCTTATCATTCATGTTATTATGTGTCCATGAATCGTCCAAAAAATTAATAAGATAATGACACATATTCTCAAGAGTTGAGAATTTAAGGCATGTGTCATTGATGATTAATTTTTGATTTGCTTCTGATCGATGGATCATCACGAAGGATGGTGATCGATCCGATGAGATTAGTGCACATATCACTTTCTTTGATGGACAAGTCTTGAGTCTACAGTGTGGGGATACTGGAGTGATTGCGCAAGTGCTTGTTAGAGAATAAGAGTACCGAGCGTGACCAAAGCAAGAAGTCACTTAAATGTCTATCCACTTGTCAGTGACTTACTTAATGCTGCAGTTGTATGACTGATACTTAGACCTGTGATGCCTCTGCTATTCACAGTGAGGTTGCTATAGTTTGACGAGTGCATAAACATGGGCCCTATGCATCAGGGTCCTTGTGGTGAGATTGGCTCAGTAGGTTTACTGTTAGATTAGGATTGCACCTAGATGAGATCTATCGACCTTGATAGATTAGGAGAGATCCTATGTGATTTATGAGATTGAGCTCGAAAGACCTTGGCTAGGGCATTTTAGAAAAAGAGTTTTCCAATCTCGAACTTGAGCCAAATAAATTTTGACATATGACAGACGATGGAGTTTGACGAGTTATCCATGACCTCCATCTTATTGGAATCCACGATAGAGGGACTGTATCATACGTTAACTGCATCTAGAGATTCATCTATTCTGTTCTGCTGGGTTGCCACTATATGCTGTTAGGTGTCACTAATGGATTGTGAGACTCGAAAGCATTCACTTGATGATCAGTGAACCCTTAAGAGAAGAGTTGAAATTATTTCAACCCATTAAAAAGAGTTTCAATGATATTGTGATGGAAATCATAATATATCTCACTACCAGATAGATTAGAACCTATGGGGTCACAGACATAAGAGGTTTTGATCGTTCCGATGGTTGGATTGCGATTTAGAATCGCAATAGATCATGATTGTCAATTTGATTGATAATTGGTTTAACCCACTAAGAGTTAGTGAGTTAAAGAAGGAAGATTTACAATTGGATTGCAATTTGATTAATTCAGTTGGACCAAATCAATTAGGCTTAACCTTATTAGATAAAGATGGAAGTTCTAATTGATTAGAAGTCCTTATTTGATAAAGAACTTAATTCATAAAAGTCCAATTTGGATCCTAATTGGATTAGGATTTACATAAGTCAAATTGGAGGACATATTAGGCCCTAATTGGATTAGGATTCAATTAATCAAGAGGGACCACATGATTCCTAATCAGATTAAAAAATCTAAGTATGAAAGGAAGGGACTCTCCCTTCCTTCATGTGGGTGAAACAAGGGAAGGGGGCGTCCGCCCCTCTCCTTGATTCACGCCAAGAAAAGGAGGGGCGTCCGCCCCTCCTTTCCTTCTTGGTTTCCCCACACCCAAGAGGAGGGGTGTCCGCCCCTCCTCCTTCTTTTCTTGGGCTTCCACACGGCACAAGGAGAGGCCAAGTTGCCTGTCCTTGATTCTCTCCAATCCCTTTTAAGTAAGGGATTGGGAGGGGTGAAACAAGAAAAAGATTTGAAATTTTTTTTTCCTTGTTTAGCTAGGCATGAGTTGCCTATAAAAGAAGGGGAGGCGTGAGGGCTAGGGCATGCATTAGAGATTGTTGATTTCAGCCCTCTCTTCCTCTTCCTCTTCCTCAGCTGCAAGGGAGCTCTCTTCCATCTTCCTCCTTTGTCCAAGAAAAAGAGAAGGGTTCGCTTCTTCTTCTTCTTCTTCTTTCTTCCTCCTCTTGGAAGTAACTAAGAGTTGATTGCTTAGAGGAGTTCCAACTTTCAAAGAGAAGATCTCTGCAAGGAAGCTAGCACCTCAGTGAGATCAAGGTGCTTGGAGCGATCTGTACCTTGTGTGGATACCTATAGAGGTCAGACAATTGTACGGGTTCAGGCGAATCCGAATCCATCGATCATCAGATAGCGGTGAAAATCTATCTGCTCAAAGATAAAGATAGAATCTTTACAATTCTTAATTGTAGAATTAAAATCAATTAAGTTTTAATTTTAATCTTTTCTTTAGAATTCATAATTTTCTGAGTTAAAGAACTCAGAATTTTTTTGAAATCTACCTTTCCTGGGACATTCATGTGATGAACAACCCCATGCGTGTGTTTCCGCTGCGATCGTCGCAACACATGCGGGGGTAACCCGACACCTTATATATAAAAATTTTAGCAGTTGTATTCTCTAAAAAGAATTTTATTCGTTGAGCTATCTTATCCGGAACTTGGAACTAAAACCCATTGTGGTGGTCCCTGCGTGCAGTATGCTTAAATATCATCATATGTAAATAGTTCCAAGTAAAGTATCTATATATAGATAAATTAACTATTTTAGGGCATTAGGCTCATGTTGTTATTGTGGGGATTCCAAGTGACATGATTGAGGGATTTCTACTAAGGTTTTCTTCGTCTTAGTACTTCATCAGTAAAACTTTTCCAGTCCTTTTTACCTCATAAATCAATATATCCATTTTAATTATTCTATTTAGAGGCTGTTTGTTTCCTATTAGACCTATTTTTTCAAAATTGGTCATAAAGCATGGTTTGTGTCCCATGTGTTTTATGAAAAACAAGTGCTCCACTGTTTTTCGTAAAACACAATTTATACAAATCGTGTTTTATTATTATCCCATTTGAAAATAACTTGCAGAAAAGCAAATACCCCATGGAGAAGTAGCAGCATTGGGTCCAGATTTTTGTGATAACAAAATATGAATTTTGGGATGGAGATTTGTTAGATTTATTTAGATTTGCTCCCACAAATTTTTAATGAAAAAATTTAAGATCACTAGCATTTTAGTTTTTGGTAAACTCCACTAACATTTTAATTGTTATACTAACTAAATTTTACAATTGACAGAGAAAAGCAAAATGCCCATAAATCATACAAGGTTTCCTTCGTAAAATAGAATTTCAATGTGGATTGATTTGATGCACTTCATGAGGAATATACGAAGGATTTAGGTAGTAGAGGATGCATGATGCAGTTAGGCTAAAATGCAATCACAAGTTCATGCATGCAATCACAACTAATGGATATTTGGGTAGATTTTAATGTGCACTTCTACAGTAAAGGTGGAATGCTTCCATGAGTATTTTGCTCCAAATGCTTCCTAATCAAACTTAACGAAGAGCCTTCTAATATGAAAACCATTATTATTGGTCATGATCTACTATATTAGATTAGCCAAAAACCAAATATCATGAATTATGGTACTAGATCTTCCCATATTAGATTCATGTATCTATTTATAAAAAGTGAGTATGGTAAGTAATGAATGGGAAAGACATGGAATTAGATTTTTATCTATCATAAATGCCATCCATGGATTTAGAAAAGGTGATTATGATAAGAATTAAATTAGAGAGATATGGCATTGGATTTTCCCATTGTAGATGCCTAGTATATTTTCAAAAAATGATGTCATAATAAGAATTGAATGGAAAAGATATGGCTCCAGATTTTTCCATTATAGATGCGATAATGGTAGGTATTGAATGGGGATCGAGATACCATTTTGGAATTTTATAGCTTGCATGTATCCAGTTGGAAAGGGTGACTATGCTAAGAATTGAATCGAAAGATATGGCACTAGATTTTGCCATTGTAGATGCCATGTATCAAGAATCATTTTGAGCTATAAATTGGATAGCCCTTCTTCCTGGATTTGAAACGAGACCGAAAAGCTAGTGGTTGGAGCAAGTATGGAGTCATACCATGCTTTCTATCTCCATTTGACTCCTCTTGGGAGGGGGAAATTGCTGCAAATGTTCTTGATCTTGGTGGTTGCAATGATGATGCAGCAAGAGTGCATCAACATTTTTCTTCCTGAGGCTCAAAGTTTGATCCCAACTTACCCATCATCCGATGATCCGGGACGATCTCTAGCACTTACGAGCGTCTTGGTTGTCTCAGCCCCACGCCAGAGGAACCACACGACGCGCGGGAGGAAGCGCGTTCCGAGTTCCATGCGAGGAGAACCATACCCGACGTGTGTTCCGAGTTCCATGCGAGGAGGAGAACCATCCCGACGTGAAGATGATGGTGAGTCCCATGCATTCGCCGAGCAGGAGGAAGCTCGAGCCGAGCCATCCCGCATCATGCACGGTAACCATTGCATGGACGTGGGAGTGAGGAGCGTGGGATGCGTGTTCCAAGCCTACTCCCGAGCCATCACGCATCCGCGCCTGGGTCCCACCTCAAGAACTATGCACAACGGATGGGGGAAGTTTTCCGAACTAACCCGCGTGACGCACGAGTTTTGTTGCATGGCATAATCTCATGCAACGTGGGACCCGGGAGGCTTTGAAGTACCTCTAAGCCATGCATGGCTATTGGGGAGAACGTGGGATGTGGGGGAGTAGCATGGGAAGCCAGTTCTTTGTTCCATGCAGTTGCACCACATAACCACTCCACATCTTGCTCACTCCAGAGGAAGTGGTCCACGTCGGGTTCGTGGGATTATGGGAGAAAGAAGGAGCTTTTGTAACAGGGAGAGAAAGAGAGAGCTGGGGAGAGAAGCTTGAGAGTTCAAAGGAAGAGATAGCCTCTGTAGTAGGGAGTAGACTTTGTAACAGAGAGAGTCACATAAGTGTATGAGAGCTCTTCCCAATATAACCCCTTGGTCCCAAAACATTTCTCTCTCCTATTTTGACGATCAGAATGAAGGCTTTGCGATTCTGTCTCCCTCGTTCGGATCATCCGATAAGCATCAGGTAAGTTTGAACGATGATACTTTGATGCATCTATGTTTCTTTTTTTTAAAAAAATAATTTATTGTTGGAATCTAACACCATCCCTTATCTTGCATGTGAAGAGAATGCTTTCATATTTTAAATCTATGACAACAAGCAACCTTACGATTGTGCTAATGCCTTTTTATTCTTAGAATCTATATAAAATATAATTCTTCTGCCATAATTTCTAAAACATAATAAATATCATAGGAAGTCAGAGTATTATATATAAATTTTGTTGCTAGAAAAGCTAGTATTACTGTTTTCTAATGGCTTATGATGATATCCTAATATAATTAAACCCTGTTTTTGGCATCTATAAATTCAAATTCATGGGTATTAGATATCGGTTGTGATTCTCATATCAGCAAGTCATTGCAGGAACTACAAAAAATTAGAAGTTTGAAGAATGGTGACTTCGAGCTTTATGGCGCTAGAGGAGAGTTCATCCGGGCTGAAGCTATTGGAACCTACTTTTTGAAGTTGTCTTCAGGCAAGCTCTTGGACTTGGAAGACTGTTATTATATGCCTAAAATTATCAAAAATATAATTTCTATTTCTTTATTGTTAAAACAAGGATTTGAAATTAATGGAAAGGGCAATGGTTGCTCTATTTCTTTTTCTAATGAGCATTATTGCAATGGCATTATGAAAAATGATCTTCTAGTTCTATTTCTTAATGACAATATATTTCATATTGATGAAAGTAAAAAATGAAAGAGAGAAGAGGTGAATAACACTTTCCTATAGCATTGCCGAGGTCACATAAATGAGTCAAGAATAAACAAGTTATACAAAGAAGAATTCTTTGATCCTCATGATTATGAATCATTAGAAACTTGTGAATCTTGTCTTATGAAAAAAATGACCAAGTTTCCATTCACTGGACATGGAGAAAGGGCAAGTGAGTTATTAGGACTTGTGCATACAGATGTATGTGGTCCTATAACAACTCAAGCTAGAGGTGGATACTCTTATTTCATCACATTCATTGATTATTTATTAAGGTTCGGATATATGTATCTTATGAAACATAAATCCAAAATCTTTGATAAGTTTAAAGAGTATCAAAGTATGGTTGAAAACAAGCTGGAAAGAGTATTAAAAATCCTTCGATCAGATCGAGGAGGTGAATACTTTTCAAATGAGTTCTTAGATCATCTTAAAGAAAAGGGTATTCTCTCTGAATGGACCCCTCCGTATACACCACAGTTAAATGGTGTAGCAGAAAGAAAAAATCGTATTTTATTAGATATGGTACGGTTCATGATGTACTTTACAGATCTTCCTATTTTCTTCTGGAGATTTGTCCTAGAAACTGCTATATATATATTGAACAGGGTACCTTCTAAATCTATATCTAGCACTCCATATGAGACATGTAGAGGTAAGAAGCCAATCTTAAGTATCTTAAGATATGGGGTTGTCCAGCTTATGTCAAAAAAAATTTTTGGACATAACCTAAGTGTTAGGTCAGATAAGTGTTTATTTGTAGGATATCCTAAAGAGAGTATAGGATACCTCTTCTATCAACCTACTGAACAAAAAGTCTTTGTTGGTAGGCATGCCACTTTCTTCAAAAAAGAGTTTATCCTAGAAAGTGGCAGTGACAGGAGAATTGAACTTGAAGAAGTTCAAGACCTACAAATAGGGATACAAGATATTTCTCGACCAGATGTACCCATAGATGAGGCACAACCACAACACACATCTTCTCTTCGAAGGTTAGAAAGAGTGCGAAGAGCACCTGAAAGATATAGGTTTATCATTGAAAATGATGAAGCCCACATCGTTGAGAACGATGATCCTTTGATTTATTCGAAAGCTATCAGGAGTAGGGACTTTGACAAATAGCAGGCGTGCTGCTGCGCCCGCTCGGCCAAGGTTCTGGCCCGTGCATCCGAAGATGGGCGTCGCCCGCGCCCACTATCGCCACTTTGTGCGCGCCCTGCGCATGCCCTGCTGCGCAAGGCAGTGGCCCGCCCGGCCACTGCTCAGCCTGCCGCGCGCGCCCTGTTGGGAATTGTGTCCCAAAGCCAATTTTTAATTATAAGAAATTGGATTATGTATATATTTTATTAAAATGAATAAAAATTTATTCTGGCAATTTTCTATTCATCACAAGTGTTACATCTTCAAATTGAACTCCTGTGTATTGTGATGAAGTCCTTAGGACTAATTTAGTGGATAAAAGAGGTTTTATCATTTAGTCCTTAAACCAGTTCGCGACCAAATGATGAGCTGTCAATTGGACAATAGCTATGTCAAGTATAGGTCGTTGTGTGTCATTTAGTTGGTTGTCCTCTTAAACCAAGAAGTGTGGAGACACTGTATGGCATACAGGTGAGATGTAGGAGTACATCATCACTGAACAGTGACTCACCTGCGTAGCACTCTACTGTCGGGAGTTAGCTCGCAAAGCGTATGGGCATAAGTACCCCTTAGACCTGAGACTGTCACGGTGACTTGCAAGCAACTCACTGTACTTAGGCACTGGATGACTTGAATTTCTAATTCAGGGATCGGAAGGATGCTGGGTGCAGTCAAGTACTCGCAAAGTCTGTGTACGAGTCAAGATGGGATTGACCGCTCCAGATTATAGGAGTTGATGTCTCGCTGTATTTCAATTCAGTAAAACCTTGGCCAGGGTAAACCAAGTGATGGTCACTTGATTTGATTAATTGAAATACACTATGGATGACCGGACCCAGAGTTCGACAATCCACTCTGAGGTCATCTTGAGCATCGATGGTCATAGGGATGAATTATGCAACAACCATACGTCTAGGTTCTTGAATGTTGCTTTGCATATTCGACCTATCCGGACGTCGGGTATCATTGCTAGATAGTCACCTCGATTAGTGCATGGAGTAGTCCATGTACTACCGGCTTAGTGTTCGAACCTATCGGAGTCACGCACATTAGTCAAACTAAGTAAGAAGGTCTTAACCCAATTTAATTAAGAATTAAATTGTGGGTCATTTGGAATTTGGTTCTGTCTATATTCAGCTAGCACTGAACATGAGCTATATGCTAAATTTCATGGATGAACAACTAATTAAGTCTGTATTTCGGGTCAATCAAGTTTCAATTAATGTAATGGAACTTGATCAGGACTCAATTGTTGAGATTGGATTTGATTGGGTCTAAATTAGTGTAATTGGGCTCGATCATGATTTAAGTGGGATTTAATTTCGTATTTGTTCTAATCTAAGTCGGACTTGGATCGAGCCGAAACTGGACCCAATTGAATTTCCCATGAGTCGGACTCATGTGGAATTTTTTCCGAGTCAAAAATCATTTAAATCGGCTGTCAATTTGGATTAGAACCAAATAGGCTTGCTTTATTACAAAATGGGCTAACCCATTTCCTATTTGGCTAAAACCATTTCAATGGTTAACTTAAATCCCATTTAAATACCTCCTGTGGACCCATGGACCCTTAAGCTCATGGACCCTTAAGAGATGCTTGTGAGCCGCGATGGAAAGGAAGCCTGGGAGCAAAAACAGAGTCTTCTCCGTCCTTGGTTCAACGCCACGACGTGCCACCATCCGGACTCCGTTCGGCTTGCCGTCTGGACCGGAATGTTCGGTTTTGAACCGGCTACATTCCGGTTCATTTAGATCTTTGAAATCTGGCACGTTTTCATCGATTCATTAGTTTTTTCTCACCGTTTGTTTTGAAACAAGCGTTATGAAATTCATCCATAAATGAATTCTTTAATGCTTGGTCAATAGCGCCTCTTAACTCCTCTTAGCGTTGGCCTATTTGAGGCCACCGTATCATCTTGAAGAGGAGAGGATGAGAATTTTCTTGAGAAGAAAATAGTCAGACAGAAGGAGTTTTTGATTCTGTGGAGAAGAAGAAGAAGAGAGAGGAAGGAGTCCTTTCTCTCTGGTGGTTTGGAGCTCGGCCCAGATCCGATGTCCTCTCCTCCCTTCTATTCCCTCTGTGATCAGGATCAAGAGACGGGCGTCTGTGGCTTAGGCGTGCTGTGAAGAAACGGGAGAAAAGAAACCGAAGAAAGAAAGAAAGAGAAGAAAGAAAGAAAGAGAAAAGGGAAGGTCCTTTTCTGGATTTCTTTTCTTCTAAGGGTCCCTTTTGCAAAAGATTGTTTTGCACGAGTAAAGACATCATCCAACCTTCTTGCGAAGCTTGACGTGCGTGCGAAATAGAGGGCTTGCAGATCCAGGCCTTGCAGAGCTACCTTCAGGGATCCAGATCCAGATCCAGATTCAAATTACCTCGACCAACTTCCGCTACGGGCTTGAGGTAATTTTATATAAAATTTAAATTTAATATTTATAATTGTTATAAATAAAATAAAAAAAAATTTTAAAACTGATTTTTCATGCCTGGCGTTCGATTTTATCGGACAACTCGGGAAATTTTCCCTTCAATTGGTATCAGAGCCAGGTTGGCCGATGGAATTGGCCTATAATATCTAGAATTATGCATGATTCAATTTTTAAATTTAGATTAGATCTAGATTTATTGATAAAATATCAATCTTGTGCTGAATTAAAAAGTTGTCCTGCTATAAAGTTAACCCCTTATAGTGAAAAGGTTGTCCTAGCACAAAATTGAGATTAATTTGTATCATAAAATAAATAGTTTATTTTTGTGAAATTATGCATAATTGATGTTTATGAAATTTCAGTTTTAAATTTATTATGACCACAAAATTTAAATATAAATTGTTTATATTTGGAATAAATTGACACCTTGAATCCATGATCATAATGCATTTAATAAAGAATTAAATGTTGAATTTAAAATTTAAAATTTGAATTTCAAATAAAGATTTAAAATTCAAAATTTGAAATTCGAATTAAAATTTAAATTTGAACATGGGATTTGGGGATGGGTTAGCACAATCAGATTAGTTGACTAGGTTAGACCTAATCATGAAATCAAATTGAAATGGACTAACTTAAGAAACATGATTTAATCTAATCAATAGTTGAACTAGACTAAATCAAGGTTTATAAAATGATCAAACTCAATAGTTGTAGTTTATCATATCCAAACATTTCAATTGGATCTGATTGTGGCTTAGTGGTCGAGCCCGAGTTCCCAAGGATAACCTAAATCAACTTGATAAACCAATTGGTGTCTAAGGTAAGTCGGCATTTGATCATGGTTTTTTAATTGGGGCTACCTCTTACCTGGCCAACATAGTTGGTGTCTAGGAAAGAGGTTAATGGCGTAACCCTCCCATGATCTCTCTTACCTGGCCAATTTGGTCGATCAAGTTTTGATTAAGGTACCTTGATACTTGGCACTCACCCATGCCATTAAGAAAAATCAGTGTGACTGATTTAGGTGTCTAATAGACCAATAAGAGCTAGTCCTCTATATGATTTGGTGAAGTCAGTGGGAGGATTTAGAATTATCGGTCAGTGTTACATATCATTTAAAATCCTCTAAATTATTAGGTCCTTAAAATGATAAAGTTATATAGATAACTAGATCATAGCCTCCCATTAAGGTGAATGATAATAGGTCCAATATTACAGTTGAACATGCAGGACGCTTCTGTCTGGTGTTCCTCTAAATACTGGAATTATCCTTCATTATATGATAGCTTTTTGAGCTATCTAATTGTGATTAGGTTGGCCGAGCCTTCCTCGGGCCTGATCATACATTAGGTAGTATCATCGAGTTAGTTCATTAATGGTTGGACCTAACCAGGATTTTCAGTGAAGGCCTCCGCCTACTGATTACCACTTGGGGCAAAATTGATTGCTAGAAATTGTTTAGAGAAATAATTGGTAATGTACCTACCCTTAGATGCACATGGGTTGGCCGAGCCTTCCTCGGGCCCGTATGCAGTCTATGCGGATTCTAGTACCCACTAGGGAATTAAAGTAATTCCTCAAATTAAAGGTAGAGGCTATTAATTCGATTAAAATAGTGGGAGAAAACTTTAGACTAAAGTCCAAGTCTTTAGGATTAAATAAATCATATACTGATTAGTTGGGTTTTTCCTTTATTTTTCAGATATGGCTAACTCATTGTCCCTCCGAACACTATTAGACAATGATAAGCTTAATGACCTAACTTCGATAGCTGGTATCGAAAGATGAAAATAGTATTAGAGCATGAGCGGATCCTGTATGTGATATCGAATCCTGCACCTGAGGAACCTGCAGCCAATGCACCACGTGCAATCAGAGACGCTTATCAGAAGTGGCTCAACGATCGCACTACAGTGCGTTGCATCATGAGGGCCTCGATGAATGATGAGTTTAGTCGTAAATTCGAGGAAGCGCAGCCAGTGGAAATCCTTCAAATGTTGAAGGAGTCTTTCGGCACACCTGATGATGTTGAACGACATAAAACCTCCTGCGCTATATTCAATGCTCGCATGAGGGAAGGAGCATCGGTCACCGATCATGTATTGTACATGGTCGAACAAATCGATCGCCTAAGTAAACTTGGCTTTCCTTTGCACGAGCAATTGGGCAAGGACGCCATTTTAAACTCACTTCCCAAGTCCTACCTGACCTTCCTTAGTCATTATAGAATGACTAAACCTGAAGTATCCTATCATGGTTTGCTAGGTTTACTGCAGACCTATGAGAAGGATCACCAACTCAAAAAGGAGTCGGTGAATGTGGTAGGTGGGACTTCTGCAGGACTTTCTTTCTTTAAGAAAGGAAAGAAGAAGAAGGTGCAGAAAGCTCGTGCTGGGGTCTCTAAGCCCAGCCAGACTAAGAAGCATAAAGCCGATAAGAGCAAGGCAGAGTGCTTCTTCTGTAAGAAGATGGGTCATTGGAAGCGGAACTGTTTGGCTTACATAGCGTCCCTTGATCCAAACAGGCCTAAGAAGAAAAAGCAGCAAACAGTTGCTGCACAAGGTAATTATATGATAACACCTTGTAATTTTTTAATTTATGATTCTACCACTTGGGTATTGGATACCGGAAGTCCAATTAATATTTGCAATTCGTTGCAGGGACTTCAAGTTAGTAGAAGATTCAAGAATGACGAGAGATTCCTGAACGTTGGAGATGGAAGATCAGTTCCAGTCCTAGCTTTAGGAGTCATTCAGCTTGTTTTTGAATCTAGAGTAGTCATATTAGATGATTGTCATTATTGTCCAACATTTTTAATGAATGTCATCTCTGTAGGCCTTTTGGCCAAAAATGGTTATTGTTTATCAATAAAAGAAATTTTTTGTGATATCATTTTGAATGGTATTAAAATTTTTCGTGGACAATTGAAATATGGCATTTATACTCTATCACTGCCTGTGAATGTAATGTACACCTCTAATAAACGCCCTAAGTTAGATAATGTCAATGAAGCCTATTTGTGGCATTGCCGGTTAGGTCACATAAATAAAAACAGGATAAACAGGTTAGCCCAACAGGGCATTTTAGAAATCAATGATTGTGAATCATTGCCAACTTGTGAATCCTGTCTTCTGGGTAAGATGACCAAGTCACCTTTTTCTGGAAAGGGTGAACGAGCCAGCGATGTTCTTGGCCTCATACATACTGATGTATGTGGACCTATGAACGTAAGTGCCAAAGGTGGTTATGCCTACTTCATAACCTTCACAGATGACCTATCCAGGTATGGGTATGTCTATCTGATGAAGCACAAGTCGGAATCATTTGAAATGTTCAAACAATTTCGTAATGAAGTAGAAAAACAGACTGGAAAGAGTATTAAGATCCTTCGGTCAGACCGAGGAGGAGAATACCTTTCTAGTGATTTCTTGACTTATCTAGAGGAGAATGGGATTCTCTCACAATGGACCCCTCCAGGAACACCTCAGCACAATGGTGTATCCGAAAGGAGGAATCGAACTCTGTTAGACATGATTCGATCCATGATGGGGTTTACTAGTCTGCCTGTATCTTTTTGGGGTTATGCTTTAGAGTCTGCGTGTATAATACTAAATAAGGTTCCAAGTAAGTCTGTTGAGAAGACTCCATATGAGATATGGACTGGGCGTAAGCCGACACTTTCATACCTTAGGGTTTGGGGATGTCCGGCTTATGTTAAACGTTCTCAAACTGACAAACTTGGTCCTAGGTCCGATAAGTGTTATTTTGTAGGGTACCCCAAGGAAACTAGGGGTTATTACTTCTACCTTCCTAATGAACAAAAGGTGTTCGTAGGACTTAAGGCAACCTTTTTGGAAAAAGAATTCCTTAGTGAAGGAATTGTTGCCTCTAAGGTTGAACTTAATGAGGCTCAGCAGATGAAAGATTTAACACAAACTACTGAACCCACAGAACCGGATTCGATTAGATCAAACCCGGAGCCCAATGTAGAAGCACCATTAAGGCGATCAGGTAGAGTACCGCGTCAAGTGGACAGATACTACGGTTTCTTGGTCCAAGATGCAGATCCTATTGAGCTTGATGAGAACAATGAGGATCCGATTACCTATATGGATGCTATGCAAAGGTCCGACTCTGAGTTATGGCTTAACGCCATGAGATCCGAAATGGAATCCATGGAAATCAATAGTGTATGGACACTAGTTGATCCACCCGAAGGGATAAAACCCATAGGGTGCAAATGGATCTTCAAAAGAAAGAGAGGCGCAGACGGAAAGGTGGAAACCTATAAAGCCCGTCTGGTTGCCAAGGGGTATCGTCAACGTTATGGTATCGATTATGACGAGACTTTTTCCCATGTGGCAATGCTAAAATCTATTCGGATCATGCTAGCTATAGCAGCATATATGGATTATGAAATCTGGCAAATGGATGTGAAAACAGCTTTTCTAAATGGAGAGCTGGAAGAAGAGGTGTATATGATACAACCTGAGGGTTTCACATCCATAGACGAGTCCAAAGTATGCAAGCTACAAAAGTTTATTTAAGGACTTAAGCAAGCTTCTCGAAGTTGGAACATACGTTTCGATAAAACTATCAAAACATATGGCTTCGTTAAGAACGAAGAAGAACCTTGTGTCTACAAGTGGGTTAACGGTTTAGTGATCACATTTCTTGTATTGTATGTGGATGACATTCTCTTAATTGGGAATGACATTCCTGCATTACAAAATGTGAAACTTTGGCTGTCATCACAATTCTCCATGAAGGATTTGGGAGAAGCATCCTACATCTTAGGGATGAAGATCTATAGAGATAGATCTAAGAAGTTGCTTGGATTGTCCCAATCCACGTACATCGACACTATGTTGAAGCGGTTCAACATGGAGAATTCCAAGAAGGGCTATCTTCCGATAGGCCAAGGAATTTCTCTCTCTAAGAAAGATTGTCCGACAACTTCCGAAGAGAGAGAGCGTATGAGTAGAATCCCATATGCTTCTGCAATAGGTTCTATCATGTACGCCATGACATGTACAAGACCGGATGTTGCTTACAGTCTGATCCGGGTGAGAACCATTGGAAGGTGGTGAAAACCATCCTTAAGTATTTAAGAAATCTAAGGACCAATGGTTAATCTATGGAGAATCTGACTTAAAACTTGTGGGGTTTACAGACTCTAGTTTTCAGTCAGACCATGATGACAGTAAGAGTATGTCAGGATTTGTGTTTACCCTGAATGGAGGAGCAGTCTGCTGGAAAAGTTCCAAGCAGCATTCAATAGCCGATTCCGTATGCGAAGCAGAGTATGTTGCTGCATCAGATGCGGCAAAGAAAGCTGTTTGGATCAAGAAGTTTGTAAATCAACTTGGTGTTGCTCCCTCAATCAATGGTCCAGTTCTTTTGTATTGTGACAATACTGGAGCCATTGCACAAGCAAAGGAGCCAAAGTCTCACCATAGAACCAAGCACATTCTGCGTCGCTACCACCTTGTACGAGAGATTGTGGAACGAGGTGACGTCAATCTTCAGAAGATCGATGGAAAGGAGAACCTAGCTGACCCATTCACTAAAGCCCTTTCTGTAAAGGAGTTCGATTATCACAAATCGAAGATGGGTATAAGATACTGTACAAATTGGCTTTAGTCCAAGTGGGAGTTGTTGGAAATTGTGTCCCAAAGCTAATTTTTAATTGTAAGAAATTGGATTATGTATATATTTTATTAAAATGAATAAAAATTTATTCTGGCAATTTTCTATTCATCACAAGTGTTACATCTTCAAATTGAACTCCTGTGTATTGTGATGAAGTCCTTAGGACTAATTTAGTGGATAAAAGAGGTTTTATCATTTAGTCCTTAAACCAGTTCGCGACCAAATGATGAGCTGTCAATTGGACAATAGCTATGTCAAGTATAGGTCGTTGTGTGTCATTTAGTTGGTTGTCCTCTTAAACCAAGAAGTGTGGAGACACTGTATGGCATACAGGTGAGATGTAGGAGTACATCATCACTGAACAGTGACTCACCTGCGTAGCACTCTACTGTCGGGAGTTAGCTCGCAAAGCGTATGGGCATAAGTACCCCTTAGACCTGAGACTGTCACGGTGACTTGCAAGCAACTCACTGTACTTAGGCACTGGATGACCTGAATTTCTAATTCAGGGATCGGAAGGATGCTGGGTGCAGTCAAGTACTCGCAAAGTCTGTGTACGAGTCAAGATGGGATTGACCGCTCCAGATTATAGGAGTTGATGTCTCGCTGTATTTCAATTCAGTAAAACCTTGGCCAGGGTAAACCAAGTGATGGTCACTTGATTTGATTAATTGAAATACACTATGGATGACCGGACCCAGAGTTCGACAGTCCACTCTGAGGTCATCTTGAGCATCGATGGTCATAGGGATGAATAATGCAACAACCATACGTCTAGGTTCTTGAATGTTGCTTTGCATATTCGACCTATCCGGACGTCGGGTATCATTGCTAGATGGTCACCTCGATTAGTGCATGGAGTAGTCCATGTACTACCGGCTTAGTGTTCGAACCTATCGGAGTCACGCACATTAGTCAAACTAAGTAAGAAGGTCTTAACCCAATTTAATTAAGAATTAAATTGTGGGTCATTTGGAATTTGGTTCTGTCTATATTCAGCTAGCACTGAACATGAGGTATATGCTAAATTTCATGGATGAACAACTAATTAAGTCTGTATTTCGGGTCAATCAAGTTTCAATTAATGTAATGGAACTTGATCAGGACTCAATTGTTGAGATTGGATTTGATTGGGTCTAAATTAGTGTAATTGGGCTCGATCATGATTTAAGTGGAATTTAATTTCGTATTTGTTCTGATCTAAGTCGGACTTGGATCGAGCCGAAACTGGACCCAATTGAATTCCCCATGAGTCGGACTCATGTGGAATTTTTTCCGAGTCAAAAATCATTTAAATCGGCTGTCAATTTGGATTAGAACCAAATAGACTTGCTTTATTACAAAATGGGCTAACCCATTTTCTATTTGGCTAAAACCATTTCAATGGTTAACTTAAATCCCATTTAAATACCTCCTGTGGACCCATGGACCCTTAAGCTCATGGACCCTTAAGAGATGCTTGTGAGCCGCGATGGAAAGGAAGCCTGGGAGCAAAAACAGAGTCTTCTCCGTCCTTGGTTCAACGCCACGACGTGCCACCATCCGGACTCCGTTCGGCTTGCCGTCTGGACCGGAATGTTCGGTTTTGAACCGGCTACATTCCGGTTCATTTAGATCTTTGAAATCTGGCACGTTTTCATCGATTCATTAGTTTTTTCTCACCGTTTGTTTTGAAACAAGCGTTATGAAATTCATCCATAAATGAATTCTTTAATGCTTGGTCAATAGCGCCTCTTAACTCCTCTTAGCGTTGGCCTATTTGAGGCCACCGTATCATCTTGAAGAGGAGAGGATGAGAATTTTCTTGAGAAGAAAATAGTCAGACAGAAGGAGTTTTTGATTCTGTGGAGAAGAAGAAGAAGAGAGAGGAAGGAGTCCTTTCTCTCTGGTGGTTTGGAGCTCGGCCCAGATCCGATGTCCTCTCCTCCCTTCTATTCCCTCTGTGATCAGGATCAAGAGACGGGCGTCTGTGGCTTAGGCGTGCTGTGAAGAAACGGGAGAAAAGAAACCGAAGAAAGAAAGAAAGAGAAGAAAGAAAGAAAGAGAAAAGGGAAGGTCCTTTTCTGGATTTCTTTTCTTCTAAGGGTCCCTTTTGCAAAAGATTGTTTTGCACGAGTAAAGACATCATCCAACCTTCTTGCGAAGCTTGACGTGCGTGCGAAATAGAGGGCTTGCAGATCCAGGCCTTGCAGAGCTACCTTCAGGGATCCAGATCCAGATCCAGATTCAAATTACCTCGACCAACTTCCGCTACGGGCTTGAGATAATTTTATATAAAATTTAAATTTAATATTTATAATTGTTATAAACAAAATAAAACAAAATTTTAAAACTGATTTTTCATGCCTGGCGTTCGATTTTATCGGACAACTCGGGAAATTTTCCCTTCACGCCCAGCGCGGCTAAGTGCCGGCTGGGCTACTGTGCTCCGCCTGCGCACAGTGCCCGACAGGTCTGCGTGCTCCCCGTGCGCGCCTGCGCGGCCTGCGCGCGACTTGTGCGCGCCCGCGCGGCCCGGACAATGCCCGGCCATGAAATCTGAAATAGACTCAATGTAAATCAACCAAGTATAGACTTTGGTTGATGCACTTGAGGATGTAACCCCTATAGGTTGCAAGTGGGTCTATAAGAAAAAGATTAGAGCAGATGGCCAAGTAGAAACTTATAAAGCTAGATTGGTGACGAAAGATTTCAGACAAAAGCAAGAAATTGACTATAATGAAACCTTTTCACCAGTTGCCATGCTTAAATCTATTCGGATTTTGCTTGCAATAGCTGCATACTTTGATTATGAAATCTGGCAAATAGATGTTAAAACCGCCTTCCTTAATAGTCATCTTGAGGAAGAGGTTTACATGACTCAGTCAGAAGGATTTGTCTCAAGTGGGTGAACAAATTAAGTATGTAGGCTTAAGAAATATATTTATGGATTGAAGCAAGCATCGAGGAGTTGGAATATCCATTTTGATATGACAGTCAAAAAGGCTTTATCAAAAATGTGAATGAACCTTATGTGTATAAGAAGACAAGTGGGAGTGCTATTGTCTTCTTAATTTTGTATGTAGATGACAACTTATCATTGAAAATGATATTCCAATGTTACAATCGGTCAAGACTTGGCTATCAAAAAATTTTTCTATGAAAGACCAAGGTGAAGCATCCTATATACTTGGAATAATGATCTATAGGATAGATCTAAAAGGATGCTAGGATTGTCCCTATCTAGGTACATAGATCTTATGCTAAAAACGTTTAGTATGGATGGGAGTAAAAGAGGTTACTTACCCATAGGTCATGACATACGTCTCTCTAAGATGTCTCCTAAGACACCTAAAGAGAGGAATAGAATGAATTCTATTCGCTATGCTTTGGCAGTAGGATCAATAATGTATGCTATGCTATGTACTAGGCCTGATGTTGCTTATGCCTTAGGCATAGCGATCAGATTTCAGACTGATCTAGAAGAGGATCACTGAAAAGTAGTGAAAAACATTCTTAAGTACTTGAGAAGGACTAAAGATGTTTTTCTAGTGTATGGAGGATCTGAGTTGAAACTAGAAGGATATTTTGATTCTAGTTTTCAGTCAGATCTAGTTGATAGCAAGTCTATATCAGGATATGTCTTTATCCTGTATGGTGGTGCAGTGAGTTGAAAAAGTTTCAAGCAGCAGATTGTAGCTGACTCAGTTACTGAGGCAGAATACATTGCTGTAAATGAAGCTGCGAAGGAAGCTATCTGGATGAAGAAGTTCATCACTGAATTGGGTGTTGTTCCTGAGATTGCAAATCCAGTGCTAGTTTATTGTGATAACACTGGAGCTGTTGCTCAAGCAAAGGAATCAAGGTCTCATCACAAATCCAAGCACATTCTAAGACGCTTCCACCTCGTTCGAGAGATTGTCGAAAGACAAGATATAATCATTGAATGAGTAGTTACGAAGAACAACTTAGCAGACCCATTTACTAAAGCATTACCTCAGCAGCAGTTTGATCGCCATCTCGATTGTATGGGGTTAAAGATTAAGGGCGATTGGCTTTAATGTAAGTGAGAAATTGAAAGAATAATGCCCTAAAAGCCATTGCAATCTTTATTGCGATAGAATTTCTTTTGATTTTTCAGCTCATGTACATGACATTTATTATAAATGAAAAAGGCATTATGTTTCATCATATGCTGCATCTTATATTTATGATGAACCCCACAGATTAGGGCAACGATTTTAGGGCTATGATGAGATCATGTAAGTGAGACCTAAAATCCTAAAATCCTAATCTAAAAATATTTCCAGTTGATGGTACATTGAGTCGGGGATCAATATTATCGAACAAACTGGCACATCTTCTGTATGCTCGATGGAGAGGGTAATTTATCTCACAATCATTTGTGTAGAGACACTAATACAAGAATGTGGGTGCTCATTAAAAAAATAAGTTTACTGAATTGACCTGCCAAGAGAATATCTTATGGAATCTTACTTATATGTCAAAAGATGATTCTCTTAGTGGGAGTTATGCAACTGATCCTTTGACTTGAGACCACCATAGTATCTTGTGCACATGAATCCATATTTTGGTTCATACTCATTTATGACTACAGTCATATACGAGGTGTTCTGGATATGATGAAATATGCACGAAGGTTGTGAGTAGGTCAACAAGGAATCAATCACTTCTAGTAAGAGAAGATCGCATCCTACTTACTCTAATCATATGATAATTTAGAAAGTCTATGATCAAAGCAAAATAAAAATTAGAAAGGATTTCTAATGTTTCACTATTAGAATTATCATTAAAAGATTGAGAGAGACATGAATATGTAATTGAGTTTGATATAGATATATACTCATATACATATTCAGGATGCAGATTGATTGAAGGATTAAATTGCACGGTAACTTGCCACTGAAGGGTATATTTGGTATTTCTACCAAATTTTATATCTTTCGGATAGACATGATACATTGTTAGACGTCAATCTTGTCTTGTTGGTTTGATCGAATTAAAGAATTTAATTTGATCACCAATTAGAAAGGGTTCTAATTATTAAGCTCAGGTTTGCATAATTTGGACCTAAATCGATTAGAAAAGTTCTAATCAAATCAGGTCAACTTGCACCTGGACCTACTGTTGGCTAGATATGGAACCCAATGGGTCACACACAAGAAAACTAATTAAGGATTTAATTAGATTAGAACATGTTTGCAGAATGAACATGCTAGCACGTGTTGCAAACTCTAGCTCCTAATTTGAATTGGATTCGAATTTGATTCTTGATTTGGATTGATCTAATTAAATTGGCCTTTTGGTTAGATCATATCCTAGTTTGGGTTAACCAAGAGTTGACTCCTAATTGGCTTGGTTTGAACTCAATTGGATTGGGTTTGATGGCGCCATAAATGGATAAGGATGAAAAATCCATTTGGATAAAGGAATCTTATCCATTTAATTTCCTCTCTTATCTTCTCACGTCTTTATCCATATGGGGCACCACCTTCTGGTTTACTTTAGCCCTTGGATGTTGGTTGGCGCCTCAAAGAATGCATGTCGCCCATTGGAACTTTTGGCGCCCCACTAATGCATGGCGCCCCTTCGGAAAAACACCAGTAAAATTCTGCATGAAGAGTCCTTTTGCTTTAAGGTGACACTTCGGTGTTTTGGATTAAAATTTAAATCCAGAAAGGGTGTGGGCATGTGGGGCATGAAGAGATAAGGATGGCACCTCTAGATGAGGCACCACATCCTTATGGCATGAAGAGATAAATGAGGCACCTCTTCCTTCTTTAGGCGTGTGGATAAGGATGCATCTTTTGGAGATGCATCCTCACGCTAAAGCCAAAGCACCCCTCCGCCAACTATAAATAGTTGGCATTCCCCAGGGTTCTACTCACTCAATTCCAATCCCTTCTTTCTTACATCTCTCTCCAAGGTTGTTCTAAATTAAGATAAAAGGTTTTCTTTAGGACAAAAGGCTTGGAAGGAGAATTAGAAAGAAAAAGACAATTAGAAAGAGGGAGAAGGAAGCCAAGAGAAAAGGGAGAAAGGCAAAGCACTTGAGAAGTGTTATTTTGCCTAGAAGCCAATTGAATTCTTTGGAAGAATTCAGCATCAAGAATCAAGTTCTTTCGGAGTTAGAATCTTAAAGCAAGTTTCCGTGTGGATCAACGTTGGAGGGTGAACACTTGGGCGCCTAGTGAAAATTCTGAATATTGGAATTAGCGTTATAGGTATTCTTCTATTTCTACATTTATTTTAAGTTTGATTGTTACCATTAAGGTGATCTTGGGTTTAGAATTTGATGTTTCAAAATTTCATTATGAATTTTTTTTTGAAATCTCGCACTTCCGTTGCGCCCCTACATCATAGAAATTCCTAACATATTATGTATAAATTTTGTTGCTAAAAAAGCTAGTATTACTGTATTCTAAAGGCTTATGATGATATCCTAATATAATTAAACCTAGTTTTTGGCATCTATAAATTCGAATCACTTGTTAATATTTTTATATCATTTTATTTTATTTTGCTTTTTCAAGATATATTATTGGACTAGAGACTTGCTTACTACAAGAGGTGTCTAAGCCTGGTTGGCACAATTTACTAAGTTTATTGACTTTCATTGTTTTTTGCAACAAAAAAAAAACCCTAAAAGCCAATAAACTCATCGACTTTTAGTTAGTCCATGCACATACCATACTACTACAATATTTGAAATCCAAGATTATTGATTATTGAATTCTCAAAAAAATACTAATTTCTTTCCTTTTTCCCTGATGCTCAGTCTAGATGATGGATGCTAAAAGCTTGGGAGCTGTGCTTCAATTGTGATGCAGGCGTCTACTCCAAATCTTCTACCCACGATCTCAGTCATACCTAGTTTGGAGAATTCAGTCAAAAAAGAAAAGGCCAACCAAGGCGTCCAATCCAAATCCTCTACTCGCGATTTCAACTTTACCTAGTTTGGAGAATCCAGCCAAAGAAGAAAAGGCCAACCAACCCATTGAATCTTTTTAGTATTTTTCAGCCAACCCATTGAATCTTTTCAGCATTTTTAGAATTATTGTCCTAAAATTTTGCTTTATTTTTTTAACTTTCTACTTATGTGTGGCTCGCCTTTATTATATAAAGGCCCCACCCCACTCCCTTGTATTGGATTCATTGAAGTTTTGAGTAAAAAGAAAATTGTTCCACAAGTTCCCTTTTGGTGTGATCATAAGAGAGTAACGTGCTTGCTTTTTTCCTTCCATCTCTCTTCGAAGGCGACGTGCTCGCCTCGACCCACTTTCCCTACATCAAGTGGTAATGTGTTTGCTCTTCCCCTTCCATCCCTCTTCGAAGGCGACGTGCTTGCCTCGACCCGCTTTCCCTACGTCAAGTGGTATCAGAGCAAGGCGCTCTCCCTCCAATGACCGGTGCCACCAACAGATCAGAAGGCTCCAACTCCACAGATGGTGCTTTGGGAGTGCTAACCGTTGAAGCCCTCGGTGCGGCTCAACGGAAGATGCAACAAGATTTGGAGAAGATCCAGAAAGCTTCGGTGATGATAACCCAAGCCCTTGGACTTGCCCAAATCCATGACGACGGCTCTACTCCAGCACTTGCTCCTAAAGCCGGAAGGCAAGTTTGTCACGAGGATCTAACTCCTAATGTTGGACACAGAGAATGAGATGAACCACCCCTTCCTCTTCTTGGCCTACTTCGCTCTAGGCTCGCAACTCATCCTCTTCCACGCACACCCTACGACGACTCCTCTAGCGAAAAGGAACCCCTACATAATCCCTACAGTAGTGATTGGAGGCAACCGTTATGGTGATGATAATCGCTATGGTGGCGGCAACTCTTACGGGGGTGGTGACCGCTACAGAGGCCGCAATGAGAAGGACTACCGCATAAAGGTAGATCTCCCACCCTTCAATGGCCATCTACACATCGAGGACTTTCCCGATTGGCTCGCAGAGGTCGAACGCTTCTTCGACTACATAGAGACCCCAGAGAAAAAGAAGGTCAAGCTTGTAGCTTACAAGCTTAAAGGAGACACTTCGGTATGGTGGGAGCAACTATAAATCTCCCGCACACGACAAGGCAAAGAACCCATATGTTCCTGGCCATGAATGAAGAAGATGCTGCGAGCCCGATTTCTTCCGATTGACTATGACCACTTCAACAAGCGAGCTCACCCCGAACAAAGGAAAGGCTCCTCTTCGAGAGGCCTCACCCATTGTGAATAAAGAGACTGGCAATCACCAATCCAAGTCGACTAGAGGAAACAAAACGACACGAGTTCTTTTCACCAACCCGTATGCTCTATCGCGAGGAACCAAATGCTATTGGTGCAATCAACCGGAGCACCCATCCAACCAATGCCCAAAACGAGCGAGACCAATCTCGCCGAAGTCGACGACATTGAAGAGGGACACAACGATGCATTAGATGAGGAGGGCTACAACAACAAGACCATCACCTATGAGGATGAAGGGGAAGCTCTCTCCCTCGTGGTGCGACGATTGATGTACGCACCATGCCAGGAACTTGACTCCCAGCAGCATCGCATCTTTCGAACTAGGTGCACCGTGAACTAGAAGGTGTGCAACCTCATCATCGACGATGAAAGCATTGAAAACATTGCTTCCAACTCTATGGTGGAGAAGCTTCAACTCCCCACAGAGATGCACCTGACACCTTACAAAATTGGGTGGCTTAAAGATATTGGTGAAATCAAGGTAACTTAAAGCTGTAGAGTTTCTCTTTCTATTGGAAAACATTATGAAGATGAGATTGTATGTGATATAGTGGATATGAATGTCTGTCATATTCTACTAGGTAGACCTTGGCAGTTCGATGTGAATGTCATCCATAGGGCTCCAGACAATACTTATGCCTTCACCAAAATTGGGCATAAGATTATTCTTGGACCTATGTGAGAAGAAACTCGTCTCAAGCCTTCCTGAGTGGAGGGACGATCCTTTCTAGTTACTAATAATTTTGAAATGTGCACCCCCCCACTCTAAGACTTCAGGGACATTATGCCCAAGGAGTTACCTGACGACCTTCCTCCCATGCGAGACATTCAACACCAAATCGATCTCATACTCGGTCCTAGCCTCCCAAACCTTCGACACTACCAGATGAGCCCTTAGGAGCACGAGATCCTGTAGAACTAGATGGAAGATTTGATCCACAAGGGACTAGTTCGTGAAAGTATGAGCCTTTGCGCGGTACTAGCACTGCTGATCCCCAAGAAGGACAAAAGCTGGAGGATGTGCATCGACAGCCGCGCTATCAACAAATCACCATCAAGTACTGCTTTTCCATCCCCTGCCTAGACGACATGCTCGATATGCTAGAAGGTGCCAAGATCTTCTCCAAGGTTGACCTCAAGAGCGACTACCACCAGATATGAATCCGTCCTAGAGATAAATGAAAGACAGCTTTCAAAATGAAGGAAGGCCTCTACGAGTGGCTCATGATGCCATTCGGACTCTGAAATGCCTCGAGTACCTTTATGCGCCGATGAACCAAGTACTCAAACCCTTCTCTGGCAAGTTTCTGGTTGTTTACTTCGACAACATCCTTGAGCACCTATGGCAAGTCTTCACCGCACTCTGAGAAGCCCAACTTTTCCTCAACCTCAAAAAATGCAGCTTCATGACATCTAGCCTAGTGTTCTTGGGCTATGTTGTAAGCAATAATGGCATCTACGTCGATGACGAGAAGGTGTGAGCCATCTGAGAATGGCCCACCTTGAAGAATGCAACAGAGGTGCAAAGCTTCCATGGATTAGCAACCTTCTACCGACGATTTGTGCGCAACTTCAGAAGCATTGCCGCCCCACTAATAGACTGCATGAAGAAAGGAAGGTTGTAGTGGACCGATGAGGCTGAACAAAGCTTCAACGCCATCAAAGAAAAATTGACAACCGCTCTGGTGTTGGCCCTGCCCAGCTTTGAGAAACTCATCGAAGTAGATTGTTGTTGCCAGAAGACAACCCAAGAGGGGGGTGAATTGGGATTTCTAAACTTTTACTGGAATAAAACAACTTAAAGTAAATATCTGTAATGTAAATGCGGTAAACAAAATAACCAATGAACACACACTAACACTAAGGATTTATAGTGGTTCGGTGCTATTCCTGCACCTACGTCCACTCTTCAAGACTCTTGAAAATTCCACTATAATCTTTTTGATACAATGCAGTTGTTTTTCGAGTTCCCAACCCAACTCATTATTTTTCGGGATCACAACGAACCTTATTGGTTTCTTCTTAGAGGCTCACCAACTAAAACCTTTTACCCAATCCAATTCAGGTTTGGATTAAACATGTCCAAGTTTCAATACTTGAAACTTGTTACAAGAATTTATGTAAAGAGATTCGAACACAGAAATTATTGTTTAAAAATAAAAGCGCAAACTTTAATGGGAATGAGCAATAAATGGTTGCTGGTGCTTTGAATGAATTCGATGGAGCTTCGCCAACTTTCAGAACCAAGAACTTGATGTTGATTGCTGAAACAAATGCCTTGAATGCTTCAAACTTGAATGCACACTTCTTGGCTTTGTTTTTGGTAGCTCTCTTAATGATTTGAACTTGTGGTGGTTGAGCTTTTCTTTGATCTCACTTCTATTTTCTCTCTTGTTGTTAATCCAAGTTAGTGCCCTTGTATTTATGGCTTCTGAGCCATGAGGGGACACTCTCCTGGCCGTTAGACACAAAAAATAGCCATTGGAAAACTTTTGTTTGGTTCTGACATTCTGCAAAACTAGCTGTTATACCTTCCAGCAGTTTTTGAATTGGCTCTTACAGATGTTAAGTCGGCTCAGCTGAGTCGGAAGTCAACTCGAGCTTGCTGAGGAGTCGACTCGAGTTCGGGATCTTCAAAAATTAAGTTTCTGTGTTTCTGTGGTTCTCTTAGATAGTCGACTCGAGACTGCGTGAGTCGACTCGTCTACTGTTCATCTGAGATTGCTCTTCTGTCTTTCTCTAAGAGAGTCGACTCGAGGACTGCGTGAGTCGACTCGTCTACTGTTCATCTGAGATTGTTGTTCTATCTTTCTCTGAGAGAGTTGACTCGAGGACTGCCTGAGTCGACTCGTGAGCGTGCCAAGCGTGCCATTTGATAATTTCTTGTGCCAGAGTCAACTCGGACCTTTCAGGAGTCGACTCGACTACTGTTCCCAGACATTTTGAAATTCAGAATCTTTTCAAGACTACATGAAATCTTCTCTAATGAATCTAATGATATTTCTCCTGAAACGCTTAATCAAATTTATTTAGTATAACAAGATACATACTTAAGTATTTTGTATTCATCAAAATCAGGTACGGGGTCAACAATTGCGATGCCTCTGGAGTATGCATTGGCGCAATCCTTTCCCAAGAATTGAGACCCATAGCCTTCTATAGTGAAAAGCTTAGTGAAGCAAGAAAGAAGTGGTCCACGTACAAACTCGAGCTGTATGCAGTGGTCCAAGCCTTGAAGCATTAGGAGCACTGGGTTCCTACTTCATACCGACCACCAAGCCCTCAAGTTCCTCGATAGCTTGAAGAACACCAATTGGATGCACGCCCGATGGATCGCCACACTCCAAAAGTTTACTATGTTATCAAACATAAGGTCGGGCACCTGAACAAAGTCGCTAATACTTCTAGTTGAAGTGTTGACCTGCTGGTCACCATGCGAACTAAGGTTGCAGGCTTTGACTTCCTCAAAGACCTCTACGCCGAGGATGAAGGCTTCCAGAAGGCCTGGGAAAAGTGCATATCAAAATAAACGGGGGAAGATGGCTTCCACATCCAAGAGGGCTACCTCTTCAAAGGAAACCAACTCTATATTTCCTAGAATTCACTTCAAGAGCATCTCATTCGAGAGCTACATTGCGGAGGTCTTGGTGGTCACCTTGGTCGAGACAAATCCATCACTCTCGTGGAAAAAAAGTACTACTAGCCCCAGCTTAGGAAGGACGTCGGTAATTTCATGCGCCGCTGCTACATCTGTCAAACATCAAAGGGCCAGTTGCAAAATATGGGGCTCTACACCCCAATTTCCATCCCAAACGCCCAGTGGGAAGACATATCCATGGACTTTATCCTAGGGCTACCAAGAACCCAAAGAGACATGTACTCCATCTTCGTCGCCGATAGATTCTCTAAGATGGGATATTTCATCCCATGCAAGAAGATGACAGATGTAGTTAACATTGCCAACCTCTTCTTCCGTGAAGTTGTTCGCCTGCATGGGGTTCCAAAGACAATCACGTCTGATCGAGATAGCAAGTTCTTCAGGCATTTTTGGAGGACACTATGGCGACGACTCGACACATCCCTCCAGTATAGCAGCACGTACCACCTGTAGACGGACGGTCAAACGGAGGTAAACAATCGAACCATGGGTAACATCCTCCATTGTATTGCAGGAGAGAGGCCAAAGCAGTAGGATGTAACACTAGCCCAAGCAGAGTTCGTATACAATAACATGCTTAACAAATCGATCAAAAAGACTTCTTTTGAGATCGTGTATGGTTGCGCGCCGAGTCATACTCTCGATTTGGTTTTCCTCCCAAAGCTCCCAGGGATGAATGTATCCGCTAACCACATGATTGAAAAGCTCTCTGCCATGCACTCCGAGGTGAAGGAAAAGATCGAGGAGGCAAATTCCAAATACAAGCATGATGCAGATCGACATCGACGAACCAAAACTTTTAATGAAGGTGATCTCGTCATGGCACACCTAGAAAAAAACGCTTCTCCGCAAGCACCTACAACACGATGAAGCCAAAGAAGATTGGACCTTGCAAAGTTCTCTGCAAAATCAATGACAATGCCTACATCACCTTCCTGATGATTTGCATATCTTCCGAACATTTAATGTGGAAGACTTATACGAGTACTATGGATCAAACATCACTCAATTGAACTCAGGGTTGAGTTCTTCATAGGAGGGAGGCCCTAATGCAGGCGTCCACTCTAATTCTCCTACCCACAATTTCAGCCGCACCTAGTTTGAAGAATTCAGCCAAAGAAGAAAATGCTAATCAAGGCGTCCACTCCAAATCTCCTACCCGCGATCTCAGCTGCACCTAGTTTGGAGAATCCAGCCAAAGAAGGAAAAGCCAACCAACCAATTAAATCTTTTCAGCATTTTTAGAATTATTGTCCTAAAATTTGCTTCAGCCAACACATTGAATCTTTTCAACATTTTTAGAATTATTGTCCTAAAATTTTGCTTCATTTTCTTTATCTTTCTACTTATGTGTGGCTCGTCCTTATTATATAAAGGCCTCACTCCCTTGTATTGGATTCATTGAAGTTTTCAGTAAAAAAAAAATGTTCCACAAGTTCCCTTTTGGTGTAATCACAAGAGAATAATGTGCTTGCTCTTCCCCTTCCATTTCTCTTTAAAGGCGACGTGCTCGCCTCGACCCGCTTTCCCTACGTCAAATTGGTCACTAAGAAGCGATCTTAGGTGAAACTTGGGCATCGTTTGCAGCCAAACTAGGAAGTGGATTGGCGCGGCGGAGTCTTAACTATGCTTAAATGTTGCGTGAAGCAACAAGGTCCCAGACAACTCCATTACATGGAGGGTAGAATATATAGCTGAAGCGGTACACATGAAGTTATTGTAGATCACCTTATTTTAGATGTGGTTTTGTACGAGTTACTATTAATGCACTTACTCTCTTTTTTCTTTTTTTTTTCTCCAATGAATTCTATCGATACTTGGAACATCCAAATTGTATTAATCTATCGAGTATTACTGATTAATTACATTTGGGCAAAGAAATAGGATGACATACTAAATGAAATTTATATGGGTTTTTGCAATTTAGTCCCTAAACATTTTCTATATTTGAAAACCAATCCTTGTCTTTTTCATATTTCTACGTTTTATCCCTAAAATTTTGAAACTTATTGCTTAAACATCTCTCAGATTAAGATAGTTAGACGTGAATAAAATATTCTGCTTTTAATCTCCTAGCTATGTTAATTTCATATTTTCTATATGTAGTCCTCAAACTTAATCAACTATTTAACCGGAGCCTCTCTAGCATCGGTCCCTGGCGCCCAGGTCTCGAGTAACAAGAGAGCAAAGCGAGTGAGAAGAGGCCAAGTCTCAAGCCTCATTCACTATTGAAACAAAAGCATTTTTGTCCTTCTGCAATCGGTCTCTCTAGTCTTTCATAAAACCTTGCACTTCTTCTCCTTCGGGGGCAGTCAAAAACATCTGATGGTCACAACTACATCCTAAGTAAACTGTCTACTCTCCGTTTGGAAATTCCTCACTTCCTCAATTTTCCATCAACAAAAAAAAAAAGGAAAACTGTACATTCATGGACATATGTATCAGTGGATCTAATATCCACCTCTCAATGCATCTAATATCCAATTTGATAAGGTGAGCCTGGTAAGGATAGAATTAGAAAATGTATAGTATCAGATTTTCCTGCCCCAGATGCTATGTTTTAGAACAAATTTGAGCTATAAATTGGACAGCCATCCTTCATGGCTTTAGACAAGATTAAAAAGCTGCAAGAGGTGGAGTTAGGAACCATACCATTCATTCCATTGCCATCAGGGTCTCTAGTTGGGAGGGGTCGACAATTGCTGCAACTATCCTTAATTCTAATGCTTGCAATGGCCATGGTGGGAGGGGGAGTGCATCAACACGGTATATTTCTTCCTGAGGCTTCAAGGTTGATACCAACCTATCCATCATGGGTTAGGGATCCGGTATGTATTAAACCTAATTGAATTATATTTTTTGAATAAAGATTAATATTTATCTGGTGACTACCTGATGCAACCTATATTTCATTTTTTACATTTCTTCTTTTTTCATGTTGCAGTAATTGTGTTTAACCCAAAGAATTTTATTGAGAGCACTGTACATCCATTTTGTTTCTCAAAAGATTAGTAGTTCTTTCAATAAATGGCAACATTAGAATCTCATATTATGATTAAATCCTGTTTTACGCAATTATTACTAGATTTCTTTTACTGAATTTCTTTATATTTTATTTTTCTTGAGAAATATTATGGGAGTATCCTCATTCCAAGTCGAACTGGGGACTTGTCTACTAAGGAGATGGATGCCAATCGACCAAGTCCTGTCAAAACAATTATCTTATTATGTGTCCAGGTTTTCTGGTCTGTCAACTTTAAATTGGTCCAATATACCTAGGGGTGCAAATGGGTTAAGATCAGGTTGGATCATGAGTGACCCCGATCCAACCCAGATTCTTATTTGGGTTCTAATTTTGAACCTATACCCAACTCAATAGAAAATTAGGCCGGATCAAGTCGGGTCCACCGCTACAATTTTTGACCCAATAGATCATTCGAGTCAGGTTGGATCCATATATAACTCGAGGCGAGCCTTTTCTTTTATTGATGATCCAAAAATCGAGGTACCTAGATTCTATTTATAACAGTGAGATCCGGCTTTGTACAATTTGGATCGAATTTCTCTCTTAGTTCGAACGGAAGTGGCTTTCCGAAAATAAACATAACTAGTAGAAATGAATAAAAAAAAGTTAAAATTGTAGAGAAGGTAGATATCAACTCCTGCATGAATTTTGTTTTCTATCATTTCACTAAATTCTTTCTGGATTGGAAGATACATCAAGTTAAAGTCTTCCCCAAACGAAAATTTTTAGTTTGATCGACTCGTTACAAGGCCCAAATATTGAAATTTGAGTCTGATCGTTAGAGACGTATAATTAAGTTATCAAAAAATTATCTGATTTCAAAACAAAAAAAAATCATCTCAATTGGGTGTCGTATGATTAAGTTATGGTTTCGAAAGTTTGGCACGTAATTTGGCTTTCTGATGTAGTAGACCTTATAAGCCAGTTCTACTCATAGTGGCTAAAGTGATCTACATCAAATCACATGATTCATTGTGAACAAATAGGATGTCTAGCTAAATAAAATTGTGTGACTGTTTTCTTCAAACGATCACATTTTTCAAATGCTTTAAAATTCAGGAGTTGGAGATCAAAGATATGCATTGATATACTTTACCTTAAAATCAGATCTTTTAAAGGCTTCTTGTGTCACTCAGATACTTAATAGCTTAAAAAATCTGCTTGAATTTCTGAAATGTTTTTTTTTTTTCTTTTTTTTTTGCGTGTGTGTGATCTTAGATTAGACGTATAAAATTTCTAGTGTACTAGACCTACTGGCAAATCCAAATTATCTTTTCATGCACCAACCATAATCCTCATGTAAAGCTTGTTATTGAGCTATTGCTCAAAATTAATCACAATCTTTTGCTTTTTAAGAACAAGAACCAACAATAATCTACAAGTACAAGCAAGCTCGATATGAAGGTATGCCTTTAAATTTCTTAAAGAGTCCCCTATTCCCAAAAGAAATTGCTCAACATATACCACCCACAGGGCTTTGCCGGGAGTAATCTTCAATGGCTAGTCAGATTTTCTTGAAGTAACGGAGAAAAGGTCATTGGATAAGGTGTAATAGCATCGGTTTGGCCGAGCTTGGTTTGAAATTAATTTTAAGCTTAAATTCCAGAATCATGCTTGATTTGTTTATCATTATTTTGAGCTAAACTCAAGCTTAATTTCGAATCAAGCCAAATATGAGTGTATTTGATCAGCTTGATAATCCTAAATTGACCGAAATCAATATGACATTAAATTAAGCCTGGTCCAAACTCAAATGAAAGCTTGCTTCTTGATTTCAAGTTTTGGTTCAACATATGGTTCAGGTCTAAATAACAATTTAATTGATCCAAGAATAAAAGAATATACCAATTAAAAATTTTAATCTGGTAATCTATTATACATAAAATATTCGACATAGAATTTTAAACAGGGATAAGTACAGATTAGGTACTTTGTGGTAAGGTCCGATTTCAGTAAGCCCATCTATAGTTTCAAAAGTAGCTTTTTAACATACCTGAGCTCAGCTCCATTAGACACCATGCCACTTTGTTACCCTCACGAACCCATCTGAAAAAAGAGATCTAGGATTAATTTTTACTCGATTTTGAATTATTTCTCTCCCTAATGTCCAAATGGAAGCTTCTGCGCCAAATCCAAGCCTCCCTTCACCAACCTAAAATAGAAGAGTAAGAAGGAATTGATCTGCTAAGCACGTCACAATTCCTGATTCCATTTGAAACTTGTTGATAGATTATGGCAAATTTCTGAAACAATCCTTGGACTGAGTTGATATAAGTGCTGTTGGTGGAAAAATGGACCACCCCACAAATGCAATTATAGCACCCAAATCCGTCCGCTCTCGAGCTCATCCAAGTGCTCGGGCTCTTCCGCTCTCGAGCTCATCTAAGTGATCGAGCTCTTCCGCCCTCGAGCTCACCAAGTGATCGGGCTCTTCCGCTCTCAAGCTCGAAGTGATCGGGCTCTTCCGCTCTCGAGCTCATCTAAGTGATCGAGCTCTTCCGCCCTCGAGCTCATCAAGTGATCGGGCTCTTCCGCCCTCGAGCTCATCCAAGTGCTCGGGCTCTTCCGCTCTCGAGCTCATCTAAGTGATCGAGCTCATAGGCCGAGCTGAGCACAGCAGGCCGAGCACAGAAGGCTGCCGAGCACAGAAGGCCGAGCACAGAGAGCCGAGACCAGAAGGCCGAGACCAGAGAGCCGAGACCAGAGAGCCGAGACCAGAAGGCCAAGACCAGAGAGCCGAGACCAGAGAGCCGAGACCAGAAGGCCGAGACCAGAGAGCTGAGACCAGAAGGCCGAGACCAGAAGGCCGAGACCAGAGAGCGCCGACCAGAAAGGCAACCCCGCCGAGCCCATGCCTTAGCCAAATATCCAATCTCCGCCTAACCCTCCAAAGGATCTGACAACTAAATACATGACTCCACTTCAATCTGCTACCATCCCCAAGTCATTAAGGCACAAGATCTCCGCAGGCATTCGGCACATCCTATCATTAATGCATGAGACCCCCTCAGGCCTCCGATGCACCCAGTCATTTAATGATCACGGCCCAAGACGATCTCCGGATCACTGAACCATCAGAGCGTATGGCTCTTTCTGACCACCGGTTCACTCAGCAATCAATGCACTTGTCATCTACGGACCCCAGGCCCACCACGGCCGGCGGTTCAATCACCCCAACGGGTCCGATCAATCGTGACAGCTCCCTGACAGTGACGGTAACCCATTAATTCGCCCAGTCACATCACAGGTAACCCTGCCACTCTCCCTATAAAAGGGGAGCTTCTCCCTCTAAAAGGGAGGAGGCTTCTTCCTCCCAAGAGAATTTTTCGGACTTCACATACAGTCCCTCTCTCTTCTCCAAAATTAAGCCCCCCCTCTGACTTAGGCATCGGAGGGCCGGCGCCGGAAAAGCCCGGCCACCGGCTTCTTGCAGGTCCCCCGAAGGACGCTGCTCGCCGACGGATCGCCGTCCGCCAGTGTTCGCCGGAGCTCCTCCTCCTCGGTTCACGGCCGCCCCCGGGTCCAATTTCCAGCAACAGATGGCGCTAGAGGAAGGGCCCGAGTTCGCTGCCATGAAGCTAAGAAGCAAAGGGGCTTCCAACGCCTCTCGACGTCCTCCACCAAGTCCAGAACGTTCCGTTCGGAACTCACCACCTCCGGCCGAGTCAGCGCCTCAAGTTCGACCGGAGCAGTTTGATGCCCTGGCGCAGCAAGTGCAGGCGTTGGCTACCGCCGTCCAAAGCTTGCAACCCAGGGGCATTCCAGCGGCACCGCCTCCTCCGGCTCCAGTCCAACCTGAGCCACCGCTGGAGCAGACCCCGAGTTTGACATGGACTCTACATGTCGATGGCTCTTCAAACTCGGGGGGTAGCGGAGCAGGATTTATTCTCACCAGCCCGGAGGGGGTGGTCGCCGAGCAGGCCCTGCGCCTCGAGTTTCCTGCTTCCAATAACATGGCGGAGTATGAAGCGCTCGTCGCCGGGCTTAAGCTAGACAAAGAGCTAGGAGTGAAGGACTTGAAGGCCTTCAGTGATTCTCAGCTCGTCGTCAACCAAATTGTGGGCGACTTCGAAGCCAGAGACCCGACCATGCAGAAGTATCTTCAGAAGGTACGGGATCTCGCCTCGACCTTGGAATCCTTTCATATTCAACATATTGCCAGGTCGGAGAATCTTAGGGCCGACCAGCTATCAAAGCTGGCGTCCTCTCGCATGAGCGAGCTTCCCAAAGAAGCGGTACTGGAATATCTCCAAAAGCCCAGTACAGATGAGCCCGAGCAGACCCTCTGCACCGAGTTCGAGCCAAGCTGGATGGACGAGCTCACCAGCTACCTGCAAGATGAAGTCCTCCCCACTGATGAACAAGAGACTCGCCGAATCAAGCGCCTCGCCACTCGCCACGCCATCGACCACCGCTCCTACGGCGGACTTGCACCCCTCCAGGAGGACGCCACCAGCCGGCGCACGGTCATCCACTGTCCCTGCGGCGGAGCCCCTCCTTCCCCTGGCTTCGTGGCGGCCCCCGGGTCCAATTTCCAGCAACAAGTGCTGTGAGCCATGTCTTCAAGCCTATCATTTGCAAGCAACACCAATAATAGGCTGATTTTGTACGATTGTGGGGGAACATCGAATATAAGGACATCATGGACGGTGGAAAATTTTGGAAAATGGTTCCATGATTGCTCCAGATACAGGGTAAGTTCCTGAATTTTTGGATTTTCATTATTTTTCTAGTTAGATGTGAGAGTTAATTTGAGTATTTGGAATATTGCTTTACAGGTTAATGAGCAATGCAAATACTTTTCGATTGATCATCCTACTTGCAGACATGGGATTGAGTTAGCTGCAAAAATTGTGGAGAAATTTATAAGAATTCAGCAAAAGGCATATTTTCCTAAAGAGAAGGAAGAAATTCTTCGTGCTAAGGAAAAGATAGCTATGGAAAGAGAAATAATAGCTCGAGGGAAGGAGGTTTACAAGTATGCATTGTTTGGGTCTTGGATATTGTTTGTTATTATTGGTGGCAGTTTATTTCTTGGGGATTTTCACAGCAACTAAAACTCATTTGTTGAGTTTCCTTGCAAATGGTATTTATGCTGAAGTTCTGCAAAATAGTTCTTATAGTTGGTATTCAGCTTGCATACAGCTGGAATGAAGAAGAAAAATAGTTCTGTAACCCATGGTGTACTTGAAGTGACTTTTGGTAAACTAGACATGTCATTGTTATGATTAATAGGCAACATATTCGATTGTTATGAGTAATATGTAAAGATTTAGAGTTTAAGAAATGAGTAACATGGAGAATTCCTGTTATAGAAATCTGTACCTGATTTCAATCAGGACAAGAAATGTTATGGTGGATATGGGTCCGAGTAATGTGAATTATTGTTCTTAATTCCAGCTAACTGTTTCTGCTTCATTCTGCTAGCTGATTTAGTTCACATTTTTGCTAGCTGTTTTTAGTCTATGGACAGTGGTCAATAGCACAACAATGATGGTGCATAATAAGAGAAAAAAATGTTTGGATAGAGCCTAGCAATAGTAGTTATTTTGATACATAAAAGTGTGAAATTAATCGAGCGAGAAACAAAAGATACATCATAGATATAACTATCTTGTAGCTGTCCAGGAATAAATCTAAAGACCATCTAAAACTAGTTTGCACTTCCAGAAGCCAAGCTGAACAATGGAACAAATCTGGATCACTTTTATCAAACCCCTGTTAGTATATATAGACAATTCAAACACACAAAGATTGGATTTACTTCCATGCATGGCAGAGAGTCTGCAGCCTACTTGAGCCAATGACATCCAAATGTCTTCAATATACTGTTAGTAAGAGCACATGAAATATTTTGTGGAATATATCTGAACAATCTGGGAAATCACATCATAGTACAGAATCTACTGTTTTGATAATATCTTTGATAGCCTACACATACGAAAGTTCATGTGAAATGCAAATAAACATAGCTTAACACTAACATTTCAGCAAATACATTATACTCATTTAGATAAGCTGGTCTTACAAACATATCAACCAAAAAAGATAATTCTAAGAAACATTTCAACAAACATTTGATGCTTACATATGTATATATATAGATTTCATGCTGCAAATATTGCAACTAAGATATTTGAGCAGACATTTCGATTATAGACCCATGGAATCTCAGCTATATTCGTATTTTTCATAAGAAAGTTTTGGCTCGCCTCATTGGTCGGACACGGGAGGCCAGCAAATGATGGAGCTTAGGATGCCGGGATGAACGACGACCTCGCCTCCACGTTGTCGCGGGTGAAGAAGCCGCGGAGCCGTGCAGTTGTCTCAAAGACTTGACATCGATGTTGAGATGATGGTGCCGGAGAGGAAGAGATGAAGATGACGACAATGATGCCGATGGGATCCAGTGGAGCACGGCGTTCGTTCTAGTCAAGGAGTGGAGGACGAACAAAGGAGGGAGAAGAAGATGACGACGGTAGAAGTACGGTGGAGCACGGGGGCTATTCCAAGGATGTTAAGAAGATGGTGTACCTACTGTTGCTGGAAATTGGACCCGGGGGCAATCTTCGGTCGAGGAGAGGAAACGACTGTTTGTTCTCACGGCGGGGCGGCGGTCTGTCGGCGGGCGGCGTCCTCCGTCCGGGGCGGTCGGAGAGAAGGAACAGCAGGTCCTCGCAGCGGGGCGGCGATCCGTTGGCTGGCGGCGTCCTCCATCCGGATGCCTGCACATGAACCGGTGGCCGGGTTCTCCGGCGCCGGCCCTCCGACGCTCAAGTCAGGGAGGGGGCAAATAGTGGGGAGAAGGAGATGAACAGTGATTTTTGGGTGTATGAATGTTTCGATCCCCTCTTGGGAGGCCAATGCTCCCTTTTATATGCGGGGGTCGGTTTATCTGTGATGTAACAGGGCGAGGCCGTAGTACGGCTTGGCATGTTGTTCAGGTCGGCGCTCGGTCAGGCGAATCATTGCACTGATGTCGGCGGTATGGCCGAGATCAGAGACTTATCATAGTCGACTAGACCCTGCTGGGTCGATTTGCCGTGGAGAGCCGGGGATCCGTAGATGTCAGGAGCCATGCGCATTTATTGTGGAGTAAGCCGGAGATCCGCATTTATTATGGAGTAAGCCGGAGATCCGCATTATTGGTGGAGTAAGCCGGAGATCCGCATTTATTATGGAGTAAGCCGGAGATCCGCATTATTGGTGGAGTAAGCCGGAAGATTACAGCGGCCATGCGCAATAAATGCCGGAGGGGTGTTAGAGTACGGTCCTCGGACATCGGGGTTTCTCTTAGGTCGGAGGTTTTGGGGTCGGTCGTCTTGTGGCCGAGCGTTCCGAGGTCGGACGCTGACTTCGGCTGTCCGGGGTCGGAGGTTGTACGGCTTCTTAGGGGTATTTATGTCATTTGGGGGGAAACTTTATTCCCCCCAACACTACCCCCCGACTTCCGAGTTCGAGCGGCTTGTGGAGCTCGGACGTGGGAAGTAAAGTCTGTCACTAAGGTTGGGGGGAAGGTCTCGCCCGCCCCCTTGTGCTTTCCGGAGCTTTTATGGTGAGATATGCGCCCTTTGGCGTCTCGAGGCTGCTTTATTCGGTGAGCTAATGATGGAGCTCGTATCATCATGCTTCTTGAATCGCCAGGATCATTTTACGGCGGATTAATAATGGGGGACCTCGAGCTCGTCGAGGCGGTGTCTCGATTCCGTAATCGATGTTTCTGGCTCATTAATGAGTGTGCCGTTACGGGGTTTGAAACGGACACGCGGCGCGACCCGAGGTCGGACGTTTTCGATTTCATGTTACTGGATCATAATTCCGAAGAAGTGGAGGCCTCATCGGGGCTCCACGTGTCCCAGATCTTATTAAACGAGGGGAGCGGGGGTTACGTCCGCTCGTTCCTCAGGACGATTTGATTCTGTGGGCCCATGATGAGGCCCCGAGATCCGATGGGACAACGCTTCGATTTCGTATCCGATTTATTAGACCGGAGTGAATACGGTGCCTCGGCTTCCGAGGTCGACACGTGGCGCAACCCGGGGGGATGGGAACCGACCCCGTCGATCTGGGCCGTCAGGGGGGTCTATATAAACCCCACGAGTCTGCCCTAAAGGTCTTGTTTGGCTGCCTCTTATTTTCGTCGTCTTTCCCCCCTGCTTTCTCCCTCAGCTGAGTCTTGCTGGTGGTGCCCGGAGCGATTTCCGGCAATGTCCAGTAGGTTTTCTTCCCGTTTTCACTAGGGTTTCCTCTTTTCTCCTCCTCGTCAACCTCCATTTTCTACTCTTAACTTTTGCTCCACTCTTCCGTGAGAATGAGTTCCGGTCCCGAAGAGGTTGGGTCGAGTCTGTCGGAAGAGGAGCTGGAGTTAATCCGCTCCCGTTTCTTCTTCCAGCCCGGGTTTCGCCTTGAAACCGCAGGGCCGGAAGACAGGGTGACGCAGCCGCCCCCAGGTCGGATCGCGGTTTACCGCGAGACACTTTGGGCGGGCCTGCGTTTTCCCGCCCATGAGTTCGTGAGCAACTTGCTGGCCGAGTACCAACTCGTCCCGGCGCAGTTGGCTCCGAACTCATGGAGGACCATAATTGGGTTTTTATCCCTGTGCCTCGGGCACGGAATCCCGATTTCGGTAGGCCTTTTTCGCTGGTGTTTTCTGTTAAAGAAAAATCCGGCGGACGTAGGGTGGTTATATTTCGCCTTTCGGGGCGGTATGTCACTCTTCCGGGGCGCCCCTTCCTCGATTCACGAGTGGAAGAGGAAGTTTTTCTTTCTGGCGTCTGCGGCGCCTTGGGGGTTCGAGCCAAGGTGGGGACACCCTCGGCTGAAGGCCCTCAACAAACTCTCCGAGCCCACGGGGAGGGAGCTGAGGACCCTGGACTCTTTGCGAGCCCTCGGGAGGGGCAACGACCTGACCGAGCTCCTGCGGGAGGACGCCCTGGTGAGCGTGGGTCTGAGCTCGGCGCGCCCCGAGGGTAAGGGCGGTTGCATTATTCTATTTATTTATTTCTTGTTCTCCGTCTTTACGGTCACTGGTCTGACTCTTAACAAAATTTTTGATTTCAGATATTCCACGCATGCCGACCAGCAACACATCACTTTTCTCTCGCCTGAGGAGGCGAGAGGCCGAGGTCGGGGGCGCAGTGCCCCAGCCTCGGAAGAGGGCGAGGACGGACGGCGCTTCTTCGTCGGCCGGGACGAGGGGCCCCGAGGCGGGGGCCCCTGCAGCCGACCCGAGGCGGGAGCGGGTTGTTGGTGATGCGGGCCCGTCGACCCCTCCTTGCCCTACCCCCCTTTCCCAGCGGGGGGAGCCGTCCGTGGTCCGGCCGCAGCAGCCAGGACCCGGGCTTACCCGAGGCACCGAGGCGAGCGGCTCCGGGACCTCGGGTTCGATCGTGCCGAGCTCTTCTCGGGCTTTCCGAGAAGAGTCGGCCAAGCCGGACTCTCCTATTCCCGAGGGGCGCTCGGCCTTTCAAGATGCCGAGGTCGCACGCTCCATGTTGCGGCGTGCGGTGCTTCCAGCGGACCGGACCGTGTTCCAGGGTATTTCGCTGGAGGAGGTCGTCGGCAGTGCTTACTGCAACACTGCCCGGGTAAGCTTTCTTCTTAATTTCTCCGAGTTTTTAGCGTACATATGTGCTTTTCAACTCACAATACCCTCGTTTCTTCCTTTTCAGCATATTCTCGAGCTCGACACCATGGCGTTCATCGCCCATGGGTATCGGGAAGAAGTTCAACAGCTCGGCCAGCAACTGGAGCCGGCCAAGAAAAGAGTCGCCGAGCTGGAGGCGGCGTTGGCCGCGGCCGAGGCTCGGTGGACAGCCACCGAGGCTGAGCGCCTTGCCATGGTGGGGGCGCTCGAGGAGGAGAAGGCGGCTCATGCCCTGACCAGGGCAACCATGCGCGGCACGGAGGCGCGCTTAGGGGAGGTCCAGGCCAGGGTCGCGGCCCTCGAGTATGAGGAGGGGGTCTTGCGCCTCCGACTCGGGCAACTTGAGGCCCGGGAGAGGAGGGCCCTCGAACGAGCCGAGCATGCTGTGGAACTCTTCAAAGAGTCGCAAGAGTTCCGCGACATGTTGGAGGAGGAGACGGTCGACGGTTTCCTTCGAGGCTTCGAGAACTTCCGGGACCAGGTGCGCCGGTACTGCCCTCAGTACGACTTCTCGACGGTCCGTCCGAGGGAGGACCGGGGCTGGGGGTCCGACGTGCAAGCCCTTCCTGCCATCCTGACGTCCGAGGCGGGAATATACGAGCAGGACCCCGCCGAGCCTTCGACGGGGGTAGCCGAGGCGGACGGTGTCATGGAGGCGGCTCCGGCGGCCGAGATCGATGCTGTCCCGGAGGCGGCGCCCGAAGCTCCTGCTCCCGGCCCCGAGCCTGTTCCGGAGGAAGATCATGAGGTCATCAATGTGCCGGATGACCCCCCGGATGTGGCCCCCGCCGCTTAGGACTTAAGCATATTTTTCTTTTCTTTTTCATTGTATCCGGGGTCGGCCCTTGAGTGGCCGACTTCCAATTTTGTAATTGGCCTTCCGGCCCTTTGTTAATGAAGAAATGTTTGTCATTCTGTGTTCATCTTTCCCTCTGTTGTCGTGGATGAGGCTAGAACCTTGGCTAACCGCCTCGACGACCTCTAACTTCGTATTTTAATCTTTGGGCTGCTTAACGAAGCTGCCCTTTTCCCTGGCTATATCTTAGCCTTCTCGGATTCCAGTCGTCTCGACCAAAGGGAGCTCCGAGCTTAGGTTTCTAGAAAATTTCTCTAAGTCCTATAACTCGGATCTTAGAGTCGTGGGAGTTGCCACGTTTGGCCTTTAGGAAAATCTTAAGGCACCGAGGTCGGGCCTTAGCCCTTCAAGTGGGACCGGAATAGGTCTATTCGTGCCGCTATTCGGGGAGTTTAGTCGGGTTTCCGAACTCAACTCTGAACCTCTCATAGGGAGCGCGGGCTAATAAACAAGTTATTGCCGAAGGTTTTCATAGTTATCGTCCTCGGACCCTGCCGAGATTTCGGTGAACAAGGCTGGGATTCCCAAAGATCGCCTTGGTACCTGTGCTTGGCTGGTACATTCGTGACCGGATCCACTTTCCCAGCTGGACGTCGGAGTTTACTTAGAAGAGCCGAGTTGGGCCCTACTTTATAAAGCCTTAGTACGGATTACAGAGACTTGACGAACAGAGCAGGCATAATGAGGTTGGGAGGTCGGTCTTAAGCCGACCCAGCGAAGAAGCCCGGCTTTGGGGCAAAATAAGACTCCAACATTGGACGAGATCCCGCTTGGCAATATGTAGATAAAATTTGACAAGGAGGGCGTCTAGTTGGGTGTACCTGTTGCATTCTCGGGGTCATGCTTCGCATGGTGGAGTAGGTCGCTTCCCTTCCTCGTCGACCTCCGGAGTCATTTTTGACTGGTAAAAGGGGCCCGGGCTTCCCACGGACCCGGCGACTCTTGCCGGAGTTGAGAGGATCTGGGGAGGCTCTGTTAATTTGTAGCCCTTTTTGAGATCGAGGGGGCTTAAGACCCTATGGTTGGACCTCGGAGCGCCTCAGCCTTGGTCGAGGGATCTCACATCAGGTCGGCGGGTTTGTGGACGCCTTGCTGACCTGTGATACCTCCCGAGGTCGAGGGAGTCTGGTTCTCTACGGTCGACTCTCGGGGCATCCCGACCTTAGTCGAGGGATCGCTCGCTTCGGGGGTCGGGGATCGTCGACCGCTCCCGGGGGTCCACTTTGTGGCGTCCCGGGTGGAGCCACCCTTTCCACCCCTCACGGCGCCTTCCCGAGGTCGAGGGAGTCTGGTTCTCTACGGTCGACCCTCGGGGCATCCCGACCTTAGTCGAGGGATCGTTCGTCAGGTCGGCTGGTCTGGGCACGCTCTACCGACCGGCGACGCTTCCCGAGGTCGAGGGAGTCTGGTTCTCTACGGTCGACCCTCGGGGCGTCCCGACCTTAGTCGAGGGATCGCTCGCTTCGGGGATCGGGGATCGTCGACCGCTCCCGGGGGTCCACTTTGTGGCGCCCCGGGTGGAGCCACCCTTTCCACCCCTCACGGCGCCTTCCCGAGGTCGAGGGAGTCTGGTTCTCTACGGTCGACCCTCGGGGCATCCCGACCTTAGTCGAGGGATCGTTCGTCAGGTCGGCTGGTCTGGGCACGCTCTACCGACCGGCGACGCTTCCCGAGGTCGAGGGAGTCTGGTTCTCTACGGTCGACCCTCGGGGCATCCCGACCTTAGTCGAGGGATCGTTCGCTTCGGGGATCGGGGATCGTCGACCGCTCCCGGGGGTCCACTTTGTGGCGCCCCGGGTGGAGCCACCCTTTCCACCCCTCACGGCGCCTTCCCGAGGTCGAGGGAGTCTGGTTCTCTACGGTCGACCCTCGGGGCATCCCGACCTTAGTCGAGGGATCGTTCGTCAGGTCGGCTGGTCTGGGCACGCTCTACCGACCGGCGACGCTTTCCGAGGTCGAGGGAGTCTGGTTCTCTACGGTCGACCCTCGGGGCATCCCGACCTTAGTCGAGGGATCGCTCGCTTCGGGGATCGGGGATCGTCGACCGCTCCCGGGGGTCCACTTTGTGGCGCCCCGGGTGGAGCCACCCTTTCCACCCCTCACGGCGCCTTCCCGAGGTCGAGGGAGTCTGGTTCTCTACGGTCGACCCTCGGGGCATCCCGACCTTAGTCGAGGAGGCGCTACGGGGGGCCGCGAAGGTACTACCCCATTGTTGGTGTCGAGCGCCACGGGGGACTGCGAAGGTACTACCCCGTCTTTCCGAAGTGTCGAGGGGTCTGGGCACGCACTGTCGACACTCGGGGCATCTCGACCTTAGTCGAGGAATCTCGCTCCAGTCGACGTTTCACCGTCCTGCGATTCTTTCCGAGGTCGAGGGAGTTTGGGACTCTACGGTCGAGCCTCGAGGCATCCCGATTTTGGCCGGGGGATCTCAGTTTCCCCGTTTGTCTGGGGATGGGCAACCGAGGTGAAGCGATGATCAATGCCGAGCTCAGAGCAAAACTCCCTGAAATGAACATTGTCAAATTGTCGACCATTGTCAGATATAAGGATACGGGGTAGTCCGAATCGGCAGATTATAGACTTCCACACGAAGTCCCGCATCTTTTGCTCGGTGATCCGGGCGACAGGTTCGGCCTCGACCCATTTGGTGAAGTAGTCGATGGAGACGACCAGGAACTTTCTCTGTTCGGTGGCCAGGGGAAAGGGCCCCAGGATGTCGATCCCCCATTGGGCAAACGGCCAGGGGGCAATGATGGAGGTCAGCAGAGCTGAAGGTCGGCGCTGGATATTGGCGTTTCGTTGGCACCGATCGCACTTGCGGACGAAATCCGTTGCGTCCTTCTGGAGTGTGGGCCAGTAGTATCCCTGCCGCAGGATCTTGTGGGCTAAGGCTCGACCCCCCAGGTGATTTCCGCAGATCCCTTCATGGACCTCTCGGAGGGCGTAATCCGCCTCGGAGGGGCGGAGGCATCTGAGAAGGGGAGAAGTAAATGATTGTCGATAGAGTTTATTCTCGTACAAGACATACCGGGGAGCCTGGCGCTTGATTCGGCGAGTCTCCGTCTCGTCATGAGGTAGAGTTCCGTCCTGAAGATAGCAGACGAGCCCGTCGATCCAGCTTGGCTCGGAGTCGATGCACATAGTGGGCTCGGGTTCCTCCGTGCTGGGGACCCGAAGATACTCGAGCGCTGTTCCCTTGGGAAGCTCGCTCATGCGGGAGGTGGCCAGTTTGGATAGCTGGTCTGCCCTGAGGTTTTCCGCTCTGGGAATATACTGAATATTGAAAGAATTCAGGGCAGATGTGAGTTCCCGCACCTTTTGGAGATACTTTTGCATGGATGGCTCTTTAGCTTCAAAATCTCCTTGGACCTGGTTCACCACCAGCTGGGAGTCGCTAAAGGCCGTCAGGTCTCCCACTTTTAGTTCTTTCGCCAGCTTGAGCCCGGCGATGAGAGCCTCATACTCGGCCTCATTGTTCGAGGCCGGGAACTCGAGGCGCAGAGCTTGCTCGGCCACCACTCCATCTGGACTGGTGTGGATAAGTCCGGCCCCGCTGCCCCCCGGGGTCGAAGACCCATCTGAGTGCAGGACCCATGGCTGTTTCGGGGTCTCCTCCACGGACTCAGATGGCGGCTCGGGGTCGTCCGGAAGGGTGCACTCCACGATGAAGTCGGCGAGTATCTGAGCTTTGATAGCCGGCCTGGGCCGATATTCTAGGTCGAATTCCCCGAGCTCGACCGCCCATTTGGCGATCCTCCCCGCACGATCCGACCTCTGCAATATCTGCTTCATAGGCTGGTCGGTTAATATAGCTATCGTGTGGGCTTGGAAGTAAGGCCTGAGTCTCCGAGCCGAGTTGATGAGAGCGAAGATGGTCTTCTCAAGTTTAGAATATCGGGTCTCAGCATCCCTGAGAACCCGGCTGGTGTAATAGACCGGCTTTTGGAGCTTGTCTTCTTCCCGGACGAGGACCGAGCTTACTGCAGCTGGGGAGACGGCCAGATATAAGTAAAGAATTTCGCCCTTCTGGGGCTTGGTGAGCAGCGGGGGAGAGGCCAGGAGGCTCCGAAGCTCTTCGAAGGCTTGCTGGCATTCTTCTGTCCACCGGAAGTCTTTCGGCCGTTTGAGGCTCTTGAAGAAGGGGAGGCAACGCTCGGCTGATCGAGAAACAAACCTTCCCAGGGCGGCTACCCGCCCCGCGAGCCGCTGCACCTCCTTAACTGTCTTTGGAGGCGACATCTCTTGCAGTGCCCGGATTTTCTCCGGGTTGGCTTCAATTCCGCGTTGGGTCACTATGAAACCCAGGAACTTGCCCGAGGTGACTCCAAACGCGCACTTCGCCGGATTGAGTTTCATTTGGTATTTTTTGAGCTTGGCGAATGTCTCGCTGAGATCGGCTATGTGGTGTTCCGCCGCTTGGCTCTTTACCAGCATGTCGTCCACATAGACTTCCATGTTCCGGCCGATCTGGTCTTTAAAGATTTGGCTGACCAGTCTCTGATAGGTGGCCCCAGCGTTTTTCAGGCCAAAGGGCATCACCTTGTAGCAGTAGGTGCCCTTGTCGGTGATGAAGGCCGTCTTCTCCTCGTCTTCTGGCGCCATTCGGATTTGGTTATATCCTGAAAAGGCGTCCATAAAAGTTAGCAGTTGGTGTCCTGAAGTGGAGTCGACGAGCTGGTCGATGCTCGGGAGAGGGAAGCTGTCTTTTGGGCAGGCCTTGTTCAGGTCGGTGTAGTCCACGCACATACGCCATTTTCCGTTGGCCTTCTTTACGAGGACTACATTGGCGAGCCAATCCGGGTAGGAGACCTCCCGGATGAAGCCGGCTCTGAGGAGTTTGTCCACCTCCTCGGCCGCAGCTCGTTGTCGCTCAGGGGCGGAGCCTCTTTTCTTCTGCTTTATAGGCCTGCTGGTTGGTCTCACCTGGAGTCGGTGGACCATGACCTCGGGGTCAACTCCTGGCACGTCCGCGGGCGACCAGGCGAAGACGTCAGCGTTGTCCCGCAGGAAGCTGACGAGGCGATTCCTCTCATAGGCGCCGAGGCCGGAGCCAACCTGCACGGTTAGCTCGGGAAAATTTTCTTGTAGTGGGATTTGAATAAGGAGCTCACCGGGCTCTACTTGCTTCTTCCAGAGGGTGTCCCTCGCATCGAGGGTTTCTATGGGCAGTGAAGGGCCCATCGGGCGGTCTGGTGCCTCGGCTGGTTGCTTTACTGTGTGGGCCGCCATGTAGCATTGCTTGGCGACCAGTTGGTCTCCGCGGACCCCGCCCACTCCTTGGCCGGTGGGGAACCGCATGAGCAAATGGCGAGTTGAAACCACGGCTCGAAGGGCGTTTAACCCTGGGCGCCCAAGGATGGCGTTGTAGACCGAGGGCAGACGGACCACCAGGAAGTCCGTCCTTACAGTGCTCTCCCGGGGGGCGAGGCCAACTGTGACAAGGAAGCTAGCCTCACCTTCAACCGGGACCGCATCTCCGATAAACCCGACCAGCGGGGCATTGATTCTCCGGAGGTGTCCTTCTGTCAACCCCATTTTTTGGTAGGCATGGTAGTACAAAATGTTGGCTGAGCTTCCATTGTCAACTAGGACACGCTTTACATCAAACCTATTTACAATCATTGAGATGACCACAGCGTCATCGTGAGGGGTCTCAACCCCTTCTAAGTCCTCGTCCGAGAACGAGATGACTTCATCAGTGCGTGGGCGCTTCGGGGGTGCTCCCTGGGCGGCTGTTCCTGCCGAGGTCCGCCCAATCATGTTGATGGTGCCGGCGATAGGCCTGTTGCCGCCAGGATTTTCGGTTGGTGCGTCATTCTCCGCCGGCCTCCTTTCCTCATGTCGGTTCCTCACGAACCGGTTGAGTACTCCCCGTCTGATGAGCGCTTCTATCTCGTCCCGGAGTTGGAAGCAGTCCTCCGTGTCGTGCCCGCGATCTCGGTGGAAGCGGCAGTACTTCCTGGGATTTCGGAGAAATCCCGTGTCTCGCATAGGAGGCGGGGGTCGGAAGAAGTCCCGACCCTCAATTTCCATCAGGATCTCGGCCCGAGGAGCATTGACGGGTGTATAGTTCTCGTACCTCGCCTGGTACGTCCGGGGCCGTGGTGGAGACCTCGGGCGAGGAGGTGTCCTCTGCTGAGGTCGCCCCTGTTGACGGGGCGGGCTCCTCAGTCTGGGGAGATTCTTCTCTCGGCGGGGGGACCGGCTTCTTTGTCGACCGCGCTCCTCGCGGCGCTTCTTCCGCTTCTTCGAGGTGGGCTCGATTGCCCCCCGTCTGGAGGCGATTGCCTCCTCGGCCTTGGCGTACTTCCGGGCTCGGGCAAGCATTTCGGTGAAGTCGGCCGGGAAGCTCTTCTCGATGGAGAAGAGGAATCGATAGGAGCGGACCCCAGTCTTCAGAGCCGACATGGCTATCGATTGGTCTAGCTCGCGAACCTCCCATGTGGCGGCGGTAAAGCGGTCCAGGTACTCTTTGAGGGACTCCCCCTCCTTCTGCTTGATGTCCAGGAGGGAGTCTGATGTTCGTCGCTGGCGCCGGCTGGCAGCAAAGTTGGTGGCGAACTGCCTGCCGAGCTGCTCAAAAGAGGACACCGTGTTCGGCTTCAGACCAGAGAACCAAAGCCGAGCGGTCCCTCGGAGGGTTGCTGGGAAGGCCTTGCAGAGTATGGCCTCCGAGGACCCTTGTAGGGCCATGAGGGCCCGATAACTCTCCAAGTGGTCGAGGGGGTCGGTGATTCCGCTGTAGGGCTCCACCTGAGGCATTTTGAACCTCGCGGGAACTGGCTCGTCCTCGATCTGGCGGGAGAAGGAGGACTTGGTAGTGAACTCAAGGTCCCCTTCCTGTCTTGCCTTCTTGCTGTGGAGTGCCGCAATCTGGCGCTCCAGATGCTCGACTTTTCGGTCGAGCTCCCCCACCCGTGGGATTGTCGCTGTGGTTTGCGCTAGCTCACGGTGATCCGGGGCTGACTCCGCCTCAGAAAGTTGGGGTCTCCGGTCAAAACCTTCTCCCGGTAACTCTCTCCGGGGAGAAGCTCGTTCTCCATCGTTGGCTCTGGAGGAGCCATGCAAATTTTGGCTGGAGAGAACCGGGCCGTTGGGGAGACACTCCGGCGGGGCTTGGGCCTGCGGGGGAAGTGCCGGTAAAGCCTCCATGCGCCGCAGGCCCTGAACGGCGGCGGCCAGGGCCTGGACTTGCTGTGCCAGGGCATTGAACTGTTCCGGCTGGACCTGAGGAGCTGGGTCAGCCGGAGTTGGAGAATTCTGGACGGAGTGTCCAGGACTTTGCGGGGGACGCCGGGAAACGTTAGAGGTTCCCTTACTTCTCAACTTCATGACTGCTACTCGGGCCCTTCCTCTAGCGCCAACTGTTGCTGGAAATTGGACCCGGGGGCAATCTTCGGTCGAGGAGAGGAAACGACTGTTTGTTCTCACGGCGGGGCGGCGGTCTGTCGGCGGGCAGCGTCCTCCGTCCGGGGCGGTCGGAGAGAAGGAACAGCAGGTCCTCGCAGCGGGGCGGCGATCCGTTGGCTGGCGGCGTCCTCCGTCCGGATGCCTGCACACGAACCGGTGGCCGGGTTCTCCGGCGCCGGCCCTCCGACGCTCAAGTCAGGGAGGGGGCAAATAGTGGGGAGAAGGAGATGAACAGTGATTTTTGGGTGTATGAATGTTTCGATCCCCTCTTGGGAGGCCAAGGCTCCCTTTTATATGCGGGGGTCGGTTTACCTGTGATGTAACAGGGCGAGGCCGTAGTACGGCTTGGCATGTTGTTCAGGTCGGCGCTCGGTCAGGCGAATCATTGCACTGATGTCGGCGGTATGGCCGAGATCAGAGACTTATCATAGTCGACTAGACCCTGCTGGGTCGATTTGCCGTGGAGAGCCGGGGATCCGTAGATGTCAGGAGCCATGCGCATTTATTGTGGAGTAAGCCGGAGATCCGCATTTATTATGGAGTAAGCCGGAGATCCGCATTATTGGTGGAGTAAGCCGGAGATCCGCATTTATTATGGAGTAAGCCGGAGATCCGCATTATTGGTGGAGTAAGCCGGAAGATTACAGCGGCCATGCGCAATAAATGCCGGAGGGGTGTTAGAGTACGGTCCTCGGACATCGGGGTTTCTCTTAGGTCGGAGGTTTTGGGGTCGGTCGTCTTGTGGCCGAGCGTTCCGAGGTCGGACGCTGACTTCGGCTGTCCGGGGTCGGAGGTTGTACGGCTTCTTAGGGGTATTTATGTCATTTGGGGGAAAACTTTATTCCCCCCAACACCTACATTTGATCTTTCCCCACAATTGCACAAAATCAACCTATAATTTGGTGCTGCTCGCAGATGATACGCTTGAAGACAGTTCAAAGCACCTACATCATATCAGTCTAAAGGCTTGTTTCAGAAATTCATCATAATCCATCAATAAGTTTCAACTGGAAACAGAATTGCAGTATAGCTTACCAGATCGAGAAAGAAGCTTCGAATTGGAGAGATTTGGGGAGGAAAATGATTCAAAATCGAGTGAAAATGAAACCTAGACCGGTAACAAAGGAGGCCTCAATGAGCTCGTCGCACTAAGATTTCAAATTCATTCGAATCTAATCACAAGCACTATAATTAGCTCGTGTCGGCCTCTATAAACTCATATTGTAGTATCCATATAGGAGTTCGTTCGGATACAATCCAGAATCTCACCTAAAAATGCTAGCCAAAAAATATTATTTGTGTTCTTTAGTCTAGTATAAATATCCCAAAATTTATCGGCAAATAACCGATGTGGAACTAAATATACATCTGCATGGGTCCTCACAAAACCTCTATTTTCATACGAATTCATGCTCTGTCAACATCCAACAGAGCTGAGCGCAGGTGAGTTAAATGCTACCTTTTAAATCACAAGCTGGCTCAATGAAATCAAGCCTTACCAAACGTGGGCAATCGATAATTATCTCCTTTAAATATATCCGAGTTTTATATAGTCAAAGCCCGATTAAGCTAAATCATTTTTTTTTTGCTCGATTCGAAATCAATTCCAAGACTTCTTTGATAATTCAAGCTTGGTTTATCTAGCTTCAAGCTGAGCTTGATCCAAGCTTTCTCAATATCTCGAGCTCAAGATCGTGCTGCTCGGTTCATCTATCACCCCTACCCACAATTCCATCATGGACCTAGCTCAGCTCGATCTATGCGTCTTACAAGAATCAGACCTAATATCATGCGAATATTACTGTGGGAGGTGCATCTTCCATTAATATATAAAGATTTGCTCGCATCGATCCATAGGGTTGTCGACACGGCATTGTTCCCGGCCAGCAGCCACTTGCCATGAGGCACTCGCCACCACCTGTCGGCCACCCGGCCCTTTTAGGGGAACACTCTTCTTATTATAATGGAAGCAGCACATGTTATCAACCAATTAATAGAATCCAATCTCCTAACGAATTATATTTTGTGAGCCGATGTCGAGATTGATGTCATGATCCCTCCTCCTGCGATTGGCTGGTGAAGTTAGTTGAGCCCAACTGAAACCTGCCACCACCTTTAAACAATAAGGATGCTTGGTGATGCTCATTTGATAATTCCTGCTTGCTGATGTTGATTAAAGAAAGGACTTACTAAAGAGGAATTAATCCAATCCTAATGGAGGAACATGTTATGGAATGTGGAGGAAGTTGAGTGAGCTAATGAATGATGCGATAGCTATTTAAGTAATGATACAATATCTGGCCATGTCTATTGTTAACTGCATGTTTGCACGTCAATTAGAATAAAATAAATGGACGACAGAAATTTAATGAAGTGTGGCATTATGATATAGTATCTACTGTGAAATTATCCTTTCACTTTTCTAGCATCTTTCAGGTAACTACTTGGAAGATGAGCTCCTATCAAAGTTTCGCACATATTAACAAGGTTCTATGAAGTGATGCCTATGAGGTGAGAATGTAACGGTGGTCGAGGTCATTGTGGAAAAGTCTGATCCAGGTTTAATTGGAATTTGATCCAAATGGTCTTGGTTGAAATAAAATTTTATACGAAATACAGTAGGTTACCTGAGTTTACCTTGAGGGTGTCATGGGTTTGAGTAATTTTCTAAGTATAATAAATTCTAGTCTTACGAGCAATAGCAATTAAATTGCTCGAGTACGTATGGATTTAGGCTGTAATTAAGGTGGTGGCTCTGGTCTTCTCTATCTAAAAAGGATGAAGCAGTCCGATTAGATTTGGTCTTATATCATATGGTACTTGTAAGTTAAAACATTTCAATTTTATCATATATTTCTCATCCACTTTAAAGAGTACTCCACCCAAAAAAGACAATCACTGTGAAGGTGTACATTGTTGCTAATGAAGAAAAAAAACCCTCCTTCGTAGTTTTTTCAGTTCAAATACTAGCATGCATGCATGGAGTATTCATCCATCTCCTCAATAAAGTATCTTTTCTTGTGGACATTAAGCATCCACTGCCTCCTCTCTTTCCGTGCCTTTTCTCGGCATGGCTGGTCCCACAACACAGTCTTTTTTTTTTCTTTTTTTATTGTTTGGTAAAACACAACTGTCAAGTTGCAACTCCAAAGCAGCCATCGCGTTGGATTGCGCCAAGCACCAACTCTAGTGCTTTGGAACACTCTTGTCCCTCCCGTGTTCCCTCCTTTGTAAAAGATCTCAGGTTCCATGAGGCCCCCATGACTTTTTGCATCGAATTATGGAGCCCCATGACACTTACCTGAGAGAGAGCATAGTCCAAGAGCTAAGCATCCAAAAACCATATGGTGGATCTTGGACGGTTTAAACCCTCCTTTGATGGGATCCTCTTTTGTTTGGTTATTGTTCCATTGTCCCCACTTTGTTATGTCCCCCCCATTAGCCCATTAAGGTGACGTGTCCATGCCTTCTTTGGCTGATTAAGAATGGTTGCAACATAACAAGAGGATCTTTCCTCGTTTTTATTTATTTATTAAGCGGATGAATCATACAGTTCTAGTATCCAATAAGTCAGAAAAAACAAGGGTTTCGTCTGTTTTAAGATGAGATGATGAGAGGCGAGAAGTTATTAATTCATGGCAAGTTCTTTAGCTATGACAAGTTCTCCCTGTTTTTGAGGGATTTTGCCTGGTTTAGGATGAGATAATATGATGTGAGAGGTTATCAATTCATGACAAGGGTGTTATATTTTTGTGAGTTTAGCCTGCTCACTAGCTGTGAGCCTGTGAGAAGTGTGAACCACGTCATCCAATTCAAAGTTGGGGAGCGCTGACATGGCAAACAACAAGTATATTGAAACCGAAGCTGGTGCTCTTGTATGAACAATTCCCCCAAGCCATTTTGGGATGGGGGACCGAGACAAGGCCCCTTGATACATAAAGGTGTAGTAGAATGAGCATGGATGGGGACAGACCAAAGTGCGAGGTAGCCTCAAATGATGCAATGTGGACTAAATTTAGCTGGCTATAGTGGTAGGCCAACGAATTGACAAATAATGACTTGCAAAGGGCAACAATTAGAATTTTTTAACTGTAATCTTGTTTCCTAATTCTTGTCCGACAATCGAAGGAGAAGATGCTCGATAGACTCGACATTGTCCATATATAGGTAAGTTAGGTATAGTTTGGACTATACATATAACCCTATTGAAAGGAAAGTTGATTAGGTATGGTGTTGGGGTGGCAGACCTAAATCCAAATCTCGGAGCGAATCAAGCATGTCTCTAGCAAAATTTAAAGTCACTTGAACATCCATTATGAAACAATAAAGTTGTACTAATCGAAATATTGTTCAAAACGTTGGCTAAAGCAAAATTGAACCGGGACCTAGGTACTTATGCCCAAGTGTCTCGAAACCATATTCAGATCCTTAGGTAAATCAATCATGTGTCTAGTAAAATTAGAACTCATGCAGCATAATTTACTCAATGAGACTTGGCCTACTAAGAATATTGTTTGAGAGACCGGCTCCCATGCTTGGCTTCAAGATGGATCAGAGATGAATGCAGGCTGAGCAAATTTGGTTCGAATCCTATTGCAAACCATCTTGGCATGACTCCAGGTTTTCACCTTGGCCGAGATTATAGCTGTGATATATTTTGAGTAATAGGCCCTCACCGATATGGTATAATGGACATCTCAGCTGATGTTTGAACAATCAAAATATAAATTTCTTTACCAACATTTTACAATCTTAAATTTAATTTTGAATATTAAACATTTATTTTATGTTTTCAAATGGTAGTTACTTTGGATACACTATATTGTCTAGGATTTCGGTAATATTGGTTTCTATAATATTGGTTCCCTATTTTTCTCCCACTTTCTATGTTATCTAATATAAATAAAGATCATGATTCTTCTTGATATCAACTAACAGCCACCCACCAAGGTGGAGATCTTCGGTTTTTGAAAATGTTTACATAGACCTAAGATAGATAAGGAAAAATAATGCTAACTATCAAAAACAGTTTCATGCAGCTTGCCAGGTTCTGCTACATAGTTATTATGGCTTGCTTAGTTTTTGAGGGATATCATGGCATGCTTATATCTGAAGGCTGCCATCGGATATTCTTTGGAGGTGAAGTAAATAGTACATGAAAATAGATTCTTTATTGGATCACAAATCTTACAGACTCCTCTGTTCTACTTCTAGAGATCTTGAAACTTTATCTTGATAAATATAAGCTTTAGAGTCATTGACATGGCAATAAACACATTGTCTAATCTTTAATTTTAAAACAAAAAAAAGGGCAGAGTGCATGCAAGCATCGTACTGATGCTTTCTAAACAGATTCCCAGTCGCCTGAGCTTAGTGTCAGCTCCATGTGTTACTGGCCACCTTTAATGGGGAAGAGGCATGCGATTTTAGTTTTGCGAGAAGAATAGTGGAGTAAACTTTAGGAAAGGTAAACATCATTATGGAGAAGAGTGGAGAATATGATAAACCTATGTTAGGTTCTAAAAGTATTTATGTGGTTTGTACCATTTTGGTTTTTGGAGATTATGACATGTGGAGTTGGGACATGAAATGTGGACACAAATGATCCACAGGGCCAAAGGGGGTGAGGTTCATCATTAGGAGGTGGAATTGAAGATCAAGCAGGTGTTGAAGAACACATAAACAAGGATTACCCATGGTGGTTGGACTGAGAGGAGGCGGCTAACCAATACTTTCCAATAAGAAACCTATTCTAGAGCTTGGGATGAGGAGCTTCCCATGTAAGGTCAACTATGTTAAACCATACTTGATGGCTTCGTGTTTAAATAATATTAGAGAAAGCATTTCTCTTTTTAGAATTAGACAATTTGGTATGCTACTTTGCGTATCTCTATTTTTTTTCAAGATTCTACATTGGATAATTAGATCACAGTAACCATAAAAGATATATAATATTTTTTGTGTTAAATATTTATAAAAAATTGCAGTATTTTTCAGACAGTGCATGCGTATCAAAAGATGAACAGAATCATCGATTATGCAGCACAACACTTCGGTGAAATTTTGAATATACTAGAGGTCTCTCCTTCACAGTTATACTAGATTGTAGTTCTTAATTTTGCCGGCTGCAACTATACTAGAGTAGGTAAGCAGTGGTTGCACTAAAAAAATAAAATTTATATTTAAAATTTACTTAGTTAATTATTATCATACTAACATTATTCTTATTTTTCTTGATAATCTACTAATATATTTTTTTACATCAAACAAAATAATAACATCATTTTCAAGATCAATTATATTACATCAAGAGCACAAAGTCGAGCACATCAATGATGAGAGAGCCCTGTTAAAGATATGGCAGCAAGGAGAAAAAAGTAAGGGCATCATTAATGAAGGCAGGCTTGTTTTAGGAGGTGGTCTTCATGACATTAAATAGTTGTGAAGTATTGGGACTTGGGACGAGTTGGAAAGAAGAGCAGCTGACATTCTTTATTGACCATCCCAGATTGAATTGAATCCATTATAAAATAAACAAAAGATTTATATAAATCCTGAATACTCCAACATTTTTCAATAATACCAGGGTAGCCTGAGAAAAAAAAAAAAAAAAAAACCAGGGGTAGCAATGTGTCACTTCATCTTTTAACTCAGCAGAAGAAAAGAGAGAGGGAAAAGAGTCTGTGGGTGGGAAGCAGTTTATAAAGAAACAGTTAATGGCAATAAAAAGGAGAGAAAGGAGAAGAAAAAGAAGAGCTTTTTTCTTCTTTTTTTTATGTTTCACCCTCCTCTGCTCTGGAGAGAGAGAGAGAGAGAAAGAGAGAGAGAGAGAGTGAGAGGTTCGGTAAAAGAGGACTCCAGAGCTTGTTCTTTGGATTCTTGTGGTCATTGGATTTGAGCTCGCTCTTCTTTTGCTTTTGCTGCTCAACAGTGGGTTTGGGGGAGTGAGAGGACTGACAGCACGCAGAGAGGAGGTGTGGGCATGGGAGGGGTCATCATGGGTTTCCTGCTGTGCGCCTATGGAGAGTAATCCTTAGAGGACGGGCTCAGTTCATGACTTTACGGTGGTTTCTCTTTACCCTTTTTCCGTTCTAAAAATATTATTGTTTTGCTCTTCCTAATAGTCCTAGTCCTTTCTTTTTGGCTTTTGGCTTTGTATTCCGCTGTTGTTGGTGGGTTTTAGTGCTTCGTTTTGGTGGCCATTTTCATGCACTTTGGAGGTTGGTTTATTCTTCTTTCTCCTGCTTTTCCTCTCTCTCTCTCTCTCTCTCTGTATGTGTGTGTGTGTGAGGGAGTTTTCTCTTTTTTCATCATTTTCTTCTCTAAAATGTGGGATTTCTTTTGAGGTTTTCCATTTATGCTGGGCTTTGGTTTTATTACTCTTGACTTCATGAGGATTTGTACTATTTTTTCTTGAAAAAATCAACCTGTTTTGCCTGGGAATTGATGAATGAGTTGGTATATTTCCCAACTTACAAAATACGAATATTTATTTGATGTATTTGATCCATAATATCATATGGTTTGCAATTACTTCACCTATACTGTTACTGTACTTTATTGTTTTAATGCTTTTCCCCCCTTGATCTCCATGTCTATATGCCAGTTCTTTCATTTGATTTGTAGTTAGAAGGTGGTATTTTTTTTATGGATTTTCTTTCGCTCTTCTAATAACTCCACTGGAATACTAATGCAGTCTCATGCAGTCTCGCATGTTTTCTTGACATCCATATATTTATAGTTATTCTATATGCCTTCAGATGTGGGATTTTGCCAACTTGATAGGATTCCTTCAAAGAAAGCAGTTGTTTTGGTCTCTCTGCACCCCCTTCTCCTCATTTGATGTGCTGTTTTGGTCTTGCAGGAGTTGTGATCACACAAGTTGGGAGTTGACTGGAGGAATAAGGATGCCATGGTATAAGCATTGAAGCATGGGACACTAGATCTTATAGATCTTTGGAACAACGCAAGGAAGAAAAAAGAAAGAATTGGAGAACACTATACACAGCTGAAATCAAGAGAAATTCATTAACAAATGGCAGGGAGGGTGGAGGTATTAGCTTAGTGTTTGTGTGTATCTCAGCTCTCCCTTGATTGTTTTCTACTTTAGAGAGCCCGTGGCTGTCTCCTGTGCCTGATCATTAGCCCTTGGACCTCGTGGGCCTGCTGTGGAGCAGGGAAACAATATACCTTCTCCCTTGGACGGCATCTCTGGTTCTCCTCTTCATTGAGTGGAATGGCCTTTGAAGTCTAGACCCAGTAGTTTCTTCTTGTGTTGGATGCTCTGCATCCGTTTCTATTTTTAGTAACAAATCGATCTGGAAGTCCACTCCACCATCTTGTAATTGCACACTTGGCAGCGTTCTTTATAGCAGCTCTTATTTACACTACTGGGGATGCAGGGAGGCGGTATAGCTGTTCTTACGACAGTTTAGTGGGGTTGTGTGGTTTGCTCTGTGTCATAGAAGTGAAGGGTGTTTTTTGTTTTGTACCACAATGAAGTTTATGAAGCTTGGATCAAAGCCTGATTCTTTTCAGACGGATGGGAACAATGTCAGGTGACATATCCTAAAACTTCTTTTTTTGTTAAACATAAGCACTTTAAGAACTTATTCTGCATCTTCCTCTAGGTAATGACTTATTTTACTTTGAGTTTTTTCTATGATGTTTCTTCTTTTACCTTCTTTCCCTATCTATTAGTTTTACGCTTTTTTTTATTGGACTGCATACGATCCTGTTTTTGGGTAAATCTTTTTATTTAGTTCATCTACTTTTTTGGCTTTCTTTCTAGGGTCTATAGAAGATCCAAGTAATTTGATATCTTTGAGGATGGTACATTAAAATCCAAAGTAACTTGCAGATTATGTTGCGATATCTTGCTGCTTAGGTGGTTGGTGATTTTTAATCAATAGCACTGAATAATAATTTACTCTGCATTAGGCTTCATTTGATCTAAACTGGCTTTCGGCTATTGGCATCTGAAATTAGTTAGAAGAAAGAAAAAGGTGGATCTACTTTCCTCATGCTCGTAGTAGCCCCAGTACAAGGATGGATTTCAATATGTCAGTGTCATGGATTTGACATCACTAGCATTCGTTGCTGATTGTGCTTTTCCATGTGGCACATGCCAGCTTGTGTGAGATGATATTATGATGTTCTTCCTTCACTATTTCTATTCATTAGATGAAATTTTAGCCTCACCACTTGTTCATCTTTGGATAGCTCTTGGTTCTTCATGTATTTTCTAACATTTTTGCGGTTAATTTCTTTGACTGAGGCCAACAGGACTTCCGTTCACTGGTTAAAACCTCTCTCCTCAGTACTTGCACAGGAGAGTTTCTGAGTTCAACTTGGAAATGTGGCACTAACAACATTGTTCTCAAAAAATGTTTAAGCAAGACCTGTTGATCATCTTTTATACAGTGAATGGACTCTTGGCTTAAAATGAGCATGAGCAGTTGACAATAAATTGCATGACACTTTGTGTCGTATTGCATTCTTTTGAATCCAACCAAGAGGGTAGGGATGTGGATGGGTTTTAGTCTGCAACTTCAGCTTTTGAATTAGATTTTCAGAGATGAAGTTTTTCTGACTTTCTAGATCAACAATAGCCTCAATGATGCTCTACTTCACCTGGATTTTCATGCGGAAGAGTTCTTCTTGTGCCCCTATATTTGCTTCAGTTACTATCTCGAGTTTTCTCGTTATCAGGCTCAATTTAGAGTCTGCTTGCTTAAGCTCGGGCAGCTCCACTTTTACAGCATTGAGAACTGCCTTTTTCTTTTCTTTGAAATCTTCATCCTTCTGCGTCTTCATCTTCAGCTGCAACTCAGGATGAAGTTTTCAGCACTTCTTCTTGGTATGTCCACGGAGGTTACAATGATCATAATAAATTTTTCGAGTCGTGTTGGCGTGCTTCTTTGCTTGCTCCCTCTGTTGACATGGATTTCCATCGCTTTTTTTGAACTTGTCTCCCTTTTTACTTTTTCTAGACTGATTCTTTTCCTCAATCTCCATGGCCTTCATGCTGGCTTCGCTGATATCTTCAACTTTGAATACTTTCAGCTTCTTTCGAATACTTTTGTGGAGACCTTCGATGTATTTAATGAAAATTGCATGATCATCGATGGAAATTTCGAGGAAGATTGCTTGCTTGTGGAACTCGATGGTGTAGTCCTGGACAGACTAATTATTCTTCTGTCGTAAGTAATGCCACTTGATCTACCGATCTTTCTTATGACCGATTGGGGAGAACTTCTTTTTAATTAGGCTTTTGAATTTGTTTCATGTCAAATTTGAAATGCATGTACGAATTCCACTAGATAAAAGCATGTCTAGAAAGCTTGAGACGGGCAAAAGCTACCTTCTGGATACTGGAGTATCCATAGTAAAATATGTTTCTAATTGATCTAGCTAGTTATTTAGTCTTTTCGCATCAACAACTTCGTCATATACAGGAATCTCGATTTGAGTATCAACTTTAAATAGTTGAAGAGAGATTTTTTTGTACCCGTAGATTGCTCATCCTCATTCTTCTCGCTAGATGGTGGATCTTCATCTCGAGCCGTAGGAGACAACTTCGTAACAGAAGTTGGTGGTGCTTGTTCTAAAGGTATTACCAATCTGGAGACGATCTTGGTGAGTTGGGCAATTTTCTCCTCTAGTTGTATGAGATGTCCCTTCGTCTCATCATCATCCATTGAGGAAGAACTACTAGCCATACTTGCCTTTGTCCTTCGATGTACTTGAAGCACGGATAGCTCTTCTCCTGATTGCTTTATTACTCATGCGTCTGGACCATGAATAGAGGCCCCTAGGCTCCTACAGATATAGAGGACCTGAGCTCTGATATTAATTTGATCCGATCGGAGAGAAAAAAGATTTTCTTCAACCTGCTCAACTCGAATCTCTCAAAAGATAACTAGAAGAAGATAGAAAATTTTCGAAAGTAGGGCTTTTAAGTTTCCTTTTCTTTCATTAACCCTTAAAAAAACAAGGTACACATCTTCTATTTATAATGATGAGGTCGTCCCTCATACAATTTGGTTCGGATTCCTCTTTCTAATTCTAGTAGAACTCTTTTTTCTAAATTAGACATCTCTAGTAGAAATTTAGAAAAAGCTAAAAATCTTGAGGTAAATCTTGTCTTGTATATCAACTATGTTTTTTGTCGCTCCGCCTAATTCTTCTTATATAGAGATCTATGCTCGGTTAAAGTAAGAAAACTTCGGTTTGATTGGCTGTTTTGGAGTCTAAACAATAGAATTTCGGATCGGGATCGATTTAACCTCCTAGGAGGTTAGCCCAAAGTTGTAGATTTCAAAGAAATCTCCAATTTTTTTTAAAAAAGATAATCTTAGTCAAGCATCGTATGACTAAATTATGGCCTTCTGAAGTTTGGCTTGCGACTCGGCTTTTCGATGTGGCAGATGTCGCTTCGGAACCCTGTCCAGCACTACTCGTAGTGGTCAAAGTGGTCCACATCGTGTCTGAGGATCCTTCTGGATCATAATTTCCTCTTTTATCAGCAATCATTTTATTCCACCTCTCTTCATGGAATATTTAAACCCAAGAAGACCGAGTTTCATGGAATATAGGGGAATAGGGGGTCATGGAATCAAATAATTTATTCAATTATATTTGGCATTGAACCAAACAATTCTTGTTTGCTCCGAAATTAAGGTAGGATAAGGTTTGGGATAAACTCGACCCCAGCCACATCTCATTTGCCAATCTAGTGTTGCTTTGGGACTATTTATTCTAGGTAGAGGGCTTTATTCTGTGAAAATAGGGATAAATTATTCCATGGTGAGAGAGAGGGGACTATATTCCTTCCCACTTCTCAATTCTAATCCATTCCATCTTAAGGCAACCAAATAGAACCTTGACTTATATAATGAACAGGAGTAATCTTAACTAGGAATCGCCGTTCCAGCTTTTACTTGTAACTAAAAAAGCCTTAGGCTACAAGATGTAGTTGTTTTACAAAATTGGACAGGAATGGATAGTAGTGATGGTTTTTGAAATGTGGTGGCAATGATAAAGATATATGGGATTGAGAGAGGAGTTCTCCAAGGTTTGAGGCCTTTGAAGAGCTTGGAGTATGGCATCTCTTGGATAGGTTGATCTTTTTTTCTCTTTACTTGTAAAGGCTGGTGCTTAACAACATCTGATAGGATCATTTAAAGTAATCAACTAATCACAGTTGGAGCTTCATGTATTTAATTGCTGAAAATGACATTTTCGTTAAATGGGAGGTTTTCTGAGAGAATGACAATATGTGGGCCAATAAATTGTACATGTATGTATGTATGCATACCTTTCTTGTGGTCTGGTAGTATTCTCACCATGGTGAGGACCAAATTCCTTGTATGTTTATATTTACCATGGGCAATATCTTAAAGAGTATTGCACGTTACCACATACTTGGCTTCTCTTGTTCCTCTCACTTGAATCTATCATAGTATCAGAGTCATATTTCTTCTTTGGTGTGCAATCATCTTCAACATTTGCATTTTTATCCTTGTGCTTCATTCTTGCAATTGGAGAGTGCTTTTGGAGTTTGTTGTTGCTCTTCTTTGGTTACGATTACTATGGTTCATCTTCATCTTGTCTTGCCTATTTGTTGGGATTTGAGATCCACTGTTTTGAGGCATAGTCTACTTAATCAGGACTAGCCATCCAACAAGATTTAATCTTTAATATGCTACACTGTTCATTGGTTGTCTTCTCACGAGCAGCAGCTTGCTAATATATCTTTACAAAGTCATCAGCTTGCTGTTACAACTGCATCTACCAGCTGTTTGTTGATTTGTCTCTTTGCAATCAACTTCCTGTTCTACACAGAAGCTTGTTGGTTTGTGTTAGATAGATGGAAACTCAACCACCTTACTGTTCAGTGGCTGCTGTTTTAGTTGTCGGCCTTCACAAGCTAGTGATATCATGATATGCCTATTCTGGTTCCTACTAGGAGTTTAATGATTGGCCCCTTTTTATACATCTCATCTACATTGATCAGACTTCTTGCTAACATCAGTACATAGCTATAATTGTCTTGGATCTGCAACAGCCCACCAACTGTTTGGCAGGATATCTCATTTGCCTTGCAAAGATAACCTCAAACAGTCAGATTTAGCACTCCTGAGGATTGTTCTGTTGCTTGACTTAGTTGAGCGCTCTTTTGGAGCATATTGTTAGAGCTTTCCGCTTGTATGCTACACCTCTAAGGTCCTACAATGGTATCCACCTACTTTTCAGATATTTTGTATTGTTCTGATTGGCTAGAGATGGTTGTTCGTGCTACTGTGCCTACCTCGTCAGCTTGTTCAGCCTCGACCACATCTAGATTCGGCTAGATTTCTTAATTCTTGAGCCTCCCATGACTGCTGATGCTTCCATCTTGGCACACCCATCATCACTTCGTACTCCTTTCCAGATATCTACTGCAGATGGCTCTCCCTTACCATTTAGACACCATGGCACTATTACTCCCTTTTGTGGTACTTCTAGTTGGTTTTCTATTTCTCATGATTTACATTTTTCTAAGCTTGCAATGAATATTTTTTCTGCTAGTCAGCTTGTGGATAGCCATTGTACTATTACCTTTGATTCTTCATCTTGTTCAAATCAAGATTGTCATACTGCTATATTGATTGGGACAGGCCATAGACAAGGAGGCCTCTACTACATGGATCATCTTCTGCTTCCACTACTGCAGCTACCACTTCATCTCTACTAGTGGCATTAGTCCTTTTGATCTATGGCACCACAAGTTAGGACATCTTTCTGGACTTAGGCTTAATTATCTTGTTAGTACTGTGCTCTTGGCTCCATTTTGTTCACTCCCTGACACTTTATATAGGTTGTTAGTTGGCAAAGCATACAGCCCTTCCCTACAATCCTAGTGACACTATATCATCAGCTCATTTGACTTAATACATTTTGATATTTGTATTTCACCAATTCCTTCTAAGGGTGGAACTCAATATTATGTCTTTTTTGTTGATGATTATAGTCATTATACTTGACTCTACCTTATGCATCATAACGCTCAGGTTTTTGTCAAATCTATAAAGAGTTTGCCACTATGGTCCATGCTCAATACTATGAGGTCATAAAAGTATTTCGCTCAGATTGTGGTAGTGAATTTTTATTTTTGTAGTTTTGGGCCTTTTTACTATCTCAAGGCACTTTATCTCAACCTTCTTGTCCACATACACAACAACAAAATAGTGCTGTTGTGCGCAAACATCGCCACATTCTATAGATTGCTCGTTCGATTCCGTTCCTACCCAGTTCTTAGTAGAAGCTGTTCTTACCATAGTGTTTCCAAGGTCACTACTGATGTTTCTCCTTTCAAGCGGCTTTTATCTCGTGCTCCCTCTTATTTTTATCTTAGGGTGTCTGGTTATACCTGTTTTGTCCTTCCACCTCTTAAGAGAATCAACCTTTCTACTTGATTAGTCATGTGTGTTTTTCCTGGGTAGAGCCTAGAGTATAAAGGACATCAGTGCTATGATCCTGTACCTTGATGCTTACTTGTCTCTAAGTAAGTTACCTTTCTAGAGTGTGTACCCTATTATGCTCTTCCTTCCCCACCTTCTCCTTTACCTAAGAGTCTTACCTTTCTTGATCCATGTCACTGTCATACTATAACCTCAATTCATTCTTCTACCCCAAGTGAGTCTTCACCGTCTTTACCAAATCCTCCTCCTAGGCCTCCTATTACCCATGTTTACACTAGGAGAGCACATTGCAGTCTATTGGTGGAGACTTCTTTGTCTATTGATCCTGCCATCCCCTCTACGGCGATGATCGTGATCCTCTGGCAACTTTTTCTAAGCATCGCTATCCTCTCGCAGTTGTCGTGCGCCAGATTATCTTTGAGATTATCATGTGACAGGTGTTCATTTTATTGGTGAAAACCAATTTATTGCATTATTTTATTTTTGTAATATGATGGCTTCTTCCACAAAAAAGCATTTTAGAAAGGGTTTAAAAGCTTCATTCATAACATTTTGCCCTTTGCACAAATTTTATCGCATACCCACTAGCAATACCACCAACATATTGAAGTTAGACATTGGGAAGCATATTATTGAGAAAAATATAATTGAATCTACATCTTCCAAAGATTGTGCCTAATCTTTATGAGGTTTGTCAAAGAATCTATTTGTGATATTCGGCACTGATTCTGACACCATCAAACATAATTTTGTGAACCCTTTTTTGCTGGTTTCATGTTTGCCAAAAGTTATTGGGTTCAATGGACCTCAATGCCTTCAAATTCTATATATATCAGATTGTTATTGGGATCTCTGGAGACTGGACTTGTCAATGCCTTCAAGAATGTAAACATCATATGTTTATTTACAATTGCAGATGGGAGTGAGGAGAAAAATAAGATTGGCTTTTTTTGATAAATTTTTGTGATGGAAATATGGAATACAAAACAGTTTAAGAGGAATATGCCCACAAATATAAAAAACTCTGCATTGGAGGAAGACTAGAGTTACGACTGAATAGGTTATGACTTATGAGGTTCATAAATTTTACCATGGAAAATCAATAAAAATATTGTTGTGGTTAGGCCTTTCTAAATAATGGAGGTTGGATTTGATTGAAGAATTGGAAGGTGGAAAGACTAAGGAAATCTAGTCAGAGTTGATTGGTAAATTGACTAGAATTAAAAGACATCACATTGTTATGGTGACTTCGTTGTAAGAGCTGTAACAAGATGATGCAATACAAGCACATACTATGGGATGAATTCGATCACTGACAAATGATTTACATGATTTAAAGATTAACATGTGCATTATCTTGCATGAATCCATCAAACGATCAAACTAATCGTGCAGATGATGCATTTTGGAATGTTTAATGTAGGATATATTTAATCATCACTCTTACTAAATCAGCAAAGCATATCCACGAACATGGAATGAGAGACTATTCCAATAAACACTTGATCCAAAAGCATGTACATGTTTTTGAGCTTAGATTCGATTTAGTTCATGTGTTTCTTTGGTGCAAAAAAAAAAACACTCGCATGTGTAGTTTCTTTACAAAATTAGCTAAACAAATGGATCCTGATCCATAGAAATTATGAGGTTGACTTGTATATGAAAGCTCATAATGTTCAAACAAAATAAATGAAGCAACGTTCTTTCACTAGAAATAGTGATTCGTACAACTTTTCTGCTGAAAATTCGCTGATCGGTAAGAATGGTGAAGCATATATTAAGTCCATTTGTGCACCTGTGACATTTTTAAAAAAGAAGCTTTTCTTCTGAAAAATCAAATATATTTTATTCAAGTTGTATTGAGAATCAACTGTTTGGTTAAATGAGCTCATTGTGTGCAAGTCATAGCTTAGTCATTCTACCAGCGAAATTCCACTTTCATCTCTCCTAGCTTATACCTGTAACTGTTCAAATTCGTTGTTTTTGCTCATTTAGCTCTGTCGATATTTTATTTATTTATTTATTTATTTGTTGAAATATGATTATATAGTTGTTTATCTTTGCAGGTTTGTGGCAACTGAGCTGGCAACTGATATCATTGTTCATGTAGGAGAAGTTAAATTCCATTTACACAAGGTAGGAACTCTGGTTTTCCAATCATAATGAATGTCCGAAATGATTATGCATGGACTCTGAATGTTTGACTTCTGTACCTTAATCCACTCACCTTGTGGCAAATGCACTTACCTTTCACGACGTATATGGGCGGTCTCCTCATTACTTGTGGAAATTGTATTTTAGTAATTTAGCTGAACTTAAATATATTCATTAAAATGGGCATGCAGAGAGTTAAAAAGTGCTGACATTTTTTTATTCTTTCTGCTGAATATAGGTGTTAGCTAATAACACCAAAGAATAGATATTGATAATTGTAATGAATTTCCTTAATCTTTTACTGCTAGGCCATTATGTTAGAACTTGTATGAGGAAAGCAGGGTGGTAATGGTTTTAAAAGTAATTATTGGGATATGTAGCGCCTTTTTCACTAGGCAGTTGTCTTTTATATGTCCATTCTTCCTAACTATATTACCTTTATCATTCATGCACCTTTGAAATACAATTCATGTTGTTAAAATAAATAAGTTGCGGGGACAGTTTAACAAAAGGTAATAGGCCTTTCATTTATGTATATAGGAAAGCATTATTCGTCATTGTGCATTGTGTTCAATCTCTGCTGGTTCAGTTTCCTCCAGGCCTCTTTTTCCTTTTACTTACTGTGCTTACCTTTTCCGCACCAATTGAAAAAATGCAGTTTCCTCTTCTGTCCAAGAGTGCTCGCTTGCAAAAGCTGGTGGCAGCTACCAATGATGAAAGCAATAATGAGATTCATATTCTTAATGTTCCCGGCGGCCCTGCTGCATTTGAGATTTGTGCTAAATTTTGTTATGGTATGACTGTCATCCTCAATGCTTACAATGTGGTTGCAGCCCGTTGTGCAGCAGAATATCTAGAAATGCATGAATCTGTGGAGAAGGGGAATCTGATTTATAAAATCGAAGTCTTCCTCGACACAAGCATATTCCGCAGCTGGAAAGACTCAATTATAGTTCTCCAGACTACAAAGTCTCTGCTACCTTGGTCTGAGGATCTGAAATTGGTGAGCCACTGCATAGATTCTATAGCTTCCAAGGCCTCCATTGATGCTTCTATGGTGGAATGGTCTTACACTTATAACCGAAAAAAACTTCCGTCAGAAAATGGTCTCGATACACAATGGAATGGGGTCAAAAAACAGCAGTCAGTACCTAAGGACTGGTGGGTCGAGGACCTCTGTGAGCTTGAAATGGATTTCTACAGGCGGCTTATAATGGCCATCAAAGCTAAGGGAAGAATGTCCGGGAAAGTGATCGGAGAGGCTCTGAAAGCTTATACATATAGAAGAATTCGAGGTTTTGGCAGAGGTTCCCTGATCCATGAAGGTGATGTCATGAAAAGTAGGTCACTGCTAGAGACCATTATCTGGTTATTGCCGGCGGAGAAAGGTTCCGTATCATGCAGTTTCCTTCTTAAGCTACTAACAGCTGCAAGTTTACTGGATTCTGGCGAAATGGGTAAGAAGGAGCTCATCAAGCGAATAGGCCGCCAATTAGAAGAAGCTTCAGTACCTGATCTTTTGATCCCCAGCATGTCAGGGGAGGACACTGTGTATGATACCAACATGGTTCTTAGTATAGTGGAGGAATTTGTGATGCAGGATAGTGGTGCTGCTCATACTAGCCCAAAGGCATCTGAAGTGCTCGAGGAGACCAGGAGCCCGGCTATAGTTTCAGGTAGTTCAAAGATCAGTGTAGCGAAGCTGGTTGACGGGTATCTTGCTGAGATAGCAAAAGACCCCAAGTTACCTCTTTCAAAGTTTGTTGATCTCGCTGAAATGATGTCAGCTGACTCAAGGCCAGTGCATGATGGGCTTTATCGTGCTATTGACAGGTATCTGAAGGTATGAATATCGGAATCCTTCAAAAGTTACATTCTTTCCTAATCCTTGTAAAAGATATGGTTGCCTGGACCATCACAGGACTGAAATTAGAAATTCTATATAGCATTAAATTTAAAATCTGCTCCCTAGAAATAAATTGTAGGCTTGAAGAATCATAATCAATGCATTATCATGTGATGAAGTTGCTACTATGTTAGCTACTATACTTTAAATGATTCATTCTTATTATTGTGAGCAGGAGCATCCGGGCCTGAGCAAAAGTGAGAGAAAGAAGATTTGTGGTCTGATGGACTGCAAGAAACTGTCTGCAGATGCCTGCTCTCATGCCGTGCAGAACGAGCGCCTCCCACTACGGGCGGTAGTCCAGGTCCTCTTCTTTGAGCAGGTCAGGGCAGCAGCTACTGCTGCAGGCCGGACCGAGAACTGTGGTGGTTCCTATGGGAGTTCGAGTTCAGGCGTCACTACCAACACAGAGGATGACTGGGATGGACTCCCAACAGTTGAAGATTTCAAGTTGCTCAAGTCTATGAAGCTCGTAGGCGGCGGGGAAAGCGAGAGGAGCAGCGACAGCAACGCCGCTAGTAAGAACCAAGGCAATGACAGAGCTGGCAATGGCAAGGTGAAGGGCATCATGATGCCCAAGAAGATTCTAGGCAAGCTGCTGTCGAGCAAGGGGCAGGGAGGGGAGAACACTAGCTCTGATACGTCTGGTAGCCCAGGCTCAGCAAACCCGGATGAGCCCAAGTCCACACCTTTAAGGAACACAAGATACTCAGTTTCATGAGCAACCTGCATCACTTAGGCCGAGCACGATGAAAGCTTACAAATGGTCTCTTTTGTGTGATCAAAGACCCAGTTTTGCATGTACCATAGAAAGGTGGTATGGTTTTGGTAGAAGATTAGAATGTTGAACAAGAGAGAATGTCGATGTGGGTGAATGTAATTGTCTATTATTTTATATTGTAGCAAAAGAATCGGTTAAATCTTCTATGACATCCATCCAACTGCATCATTTGATGGTTGGGAATGCCTTTTGATTCTTGATGGTGGAAAGAAAGCCAGAATGATCTATTTTTGCATGTAATCAACTGACCAAGAATGGAACCATTAGAGTGGTTTGCTTGAAGTGCTCTCACCTCAAAAAGTTCATGTTACGGGTGCAAAGATTAGCTGCCCATTTGATAAGAATCAAAAGCATGGGGATGAGCAATACTTACATAGCATGAATATCTTTTCCATAAAAAAATAATCTAATAAAGAGAAAAGCAGACGTGGAAGAACATTGTGAATCATGTGGCTGCCCAGCAGAGACTGCACGTACACAAAATTATTCTTTTATATGTCAAGTTTGATTTCCTTGCCCTTTATGGTTGAGATCCTATATGAATCAAGCTTTATTATTTGAAGATTGGTTATTGGAGCACACAGAAGATTGAATTTTTTGGGATGTCAGGTCGAAATGACATGGTGTTTAGGGGAAAAAAAAGGGATCCGTTGGCCATAGCTACCATATTTGAAAATTTATTGTGCGAGGTCAATATTCTGGTGAAGTAGTCCAAAGGAGAACCCTACTGACTCGTTGGAACCCTCCTTGGAACTACTACTATGAACTCAATATTGATGGTGCAATACTTAAAAATGACTTCTAACAACTAATATAAGTGTCGCAAGAATAGCAATTATTATCAGAAATTACTTGGATCAGTCCATTGCAATGATGTCAAAAAAAGAACGGGAATTGTGATTTCCACTTGATGCATTGAAAATTAATTACAAGACTTGGTTTTTAGTTTGTGCACTAGACTTGAGAATCACTAATATTGTGATAGAAGGGGATGCCCAAAACATTAAATGACTTCCATTGCAAAAGAAGAAGATTTCTCTATTGTCGGAGCAATTATCGACTCGATGAAGTTTGAGGAGTTGTGCCATGCTCTCATGCAAGTTGAGGAGGGAATTGGATTACACATCTTTTAGCTAAAAATGCTTATTCGATTGATTTCTAATCAGTTTTGATTGGAAGATGCCTCTTTTTTTTCTTTTCCAAATCAATTGCCGGAAGACTAACGAGTTCCACGATTTAGCAAAGTCATCATCTTGTCATCAAAAAAAGATGGTTCACTTCCATGTGTTTTGCAATCATGGAAATGATTTCCATGAGTGAAGTTTTGCAATCATGCCCGGATCTGAATTCATGCAACCAAACTGCTCTGACTGTGCTGGAGACTTTCTGTGACCATTTTGCTAGGGCCATATTTAGAAGGTCAAGATGGTTGCTCGGTGGAGCCCAGCTGGTGTCAGCCACCCCCTGGGCTCAGTGCTGTGGCCATCCACATGGGGCCCATAGCCTCTCAGGTCCCCTGGCATTTCTAGTACATTCCTCCCCACCAAGGCCATGGCCCAAAATCCAAAGGCCCTAAAGCCTCTTCTGACTTCAACTTGGGTTTGTTTACTTCCTTCCTTGTCTAGAACTCTGTAGTCTTATAGGTTACTTTCTCTCAGGTTCCCAAAAGTCCACCTACTTGGAGCTTTGGGTCAAACACATTGGAAGCCACGGATGCGGGGGGAGGGAATCTAACAGTAAGAGAATCACCTTTTGATTGGACTCATCGATTGACCTTTTTCCTTCCCACAGATGGAAGGATTCCACTGTCTTTGAGATGTGACATCGATGGGTCACAAAAGATTGGCGAGCGGGAGTGTTCCCCCAGCCACATGTTTTGGTCCCTGGTGGGGCCCTGTGGCTAAGTTGGCCCGTGAGTGGTTGCGAGGTGGGGCCAGGGCTGGTGGGCCTACACACATGAATGAAACTTGGAGGTTTGTATGCTTGTGTGGGAGCTGAGTGGGGTTTGCTTGCTTTTGTGGAGAGAGAAGGGGGAGGTGCGGATAGAAAGCAGTCGGCGAGAGGTCCTAAGGAGACAATCCCACGAACGTAGTCCAAATGAGAGGATCCCACCCTTAAAAGGAAATGGTACCTCAGGTGACATACGTGGCAAAAGGTTTGGAGTAGGGTGGTAAGTGGATCAGGTTCGGATCGAAATAGAAAACTATCAATCCATTTCCAATATGTTTATTAAACAATTCAGAATTTGAAATCTGGATGGACTTGATCGGTTTAATAAGCAGCTAACCTGATCTAACCTATTTGACCTGTTTAATAAATATATACTATCAGTTCAAGTATGCAGTAAATTTGTTTAATCGAAACATTTTTTTTATCAAACAAGTATTACCTATTTAAATTAAACTCGTATAACTTGTTTAGCATAATTAATCACAAACAAAATTGAGGAAAATTTTTTTATCATAGAATTTAAGTTTCTTTTTCAAAGCACATATTTGAACATGTTTTAAGATGCCCGATTAAGTTAACAAAATAATGAACCAAATTAAATGGTACCTCTTCGGAGATATTGAACTAAATTTAGAGCTACAAACATAATATGTTGAAATTGGTTCCAAAAAACTAGCCCCTGACCCACGTTAAGATACACCACAAATCACATGGATTTCTATCTTAAGAATAAAGGTTCCACATAGAATACAATAGCCAATAGCCTAGCCAAAATAGCTTGATATAAGCACTACAACTAGTTCGTTTCAGGTTTCAGGCTTTTAGTAATTCGAAATAATTTATGAGCATGGCCCTTTATCCGATTATCCTCTTCCTTGTTATGCTACGCCCATAACTATCTATAGCAAAAAATGATAGATGAATTAATACAAATATGAATTTTTTACTGTAATTCAAATGAAAGAGAAACAAAGGTCTTGACCACCTGAAAGAGCAGCTAAATTGATCATAGCTCGTAAGGTACTCGGCAAAAGCATGGCCTATGGAAGGATAACATGCAACATTGGAAGCTTAAGAGACCACTGAGTGATTATTTTAGATCCTACTTTTAGTAGCCAAACAAATGAAACAGATTCACAGGTAAAAGTTGCATCAAATAAACAATTTTTAGGATTTCATTATACAAGGAAATGGCTATGTAGAAAGAAAAACAAAGCCAAGATAATTTAATAGTTCACAACCATGCAACTTGCAAGAAAAGATTGCACTCTATGAAATGACAGCTTGAGTGAGCAAGCCCAAATTACTATCGCTTAACAATCTAGATATATATCAGCCCACAGATCCTTAATATTATCAAGAGTGCGCGCTAATAATTAAATTATAGCTGATTCTTTATCTACTAGTACACTAAAAAGTCCAAACTAAATGTTTAAATTGCCACAAAAATTTACAAACAAAAATTATTACATAATAAGAGAGTTAAAAGTATCTAGCAAAAGCAACTACAAAAACTGCAAATCTATGATAGGATTCATCATGAGAATTTTTATAAATATTCAGCTTTATTTTTGAGACTTAAGTTCAGGACATATACTATAAACTCATCTCACTTAATTTCCAAAGTATCTACACTAAAATATTGCAAAACTAATAATTGTTCATTCAAAAAGCAGGTAATGCTATAAGTAATGAAATATATACTTTTCTTTCCAAACATCCAACTCCAAGTACAAATTAAGGCCTTAGAGTGAACATTTACATTTGCTAAGAACTCTCCCATCAATACTAGAAACGTATTAGAGGCCACTGTAGAAAGGGAATACTTAAGATATCATGTCTTGTAAGAGAAACTTAATGATATCAAATTTGATTGGCTTTCCAAAATTCAAGGATGTCTAGCTTTATCTTTCTATCAACTAGTCTTAGCTCATCAAAGTATAATTTCATGTGTGACTTTTGCGCAGAAGGTTATTAATTCGATGTTTTCAAATGTATCAAAATCTTGCATTATTGAAAAAAATGAATTGAGTTATTTCTCATAAGCAAACTATGTACAAGTATAATGCACGAGTTTATTAATTCTGACAACATATTTTATATTACCTTCGAAATTTACATTTTTCTAGTCATGAACTACCAAGCTCCATATTTTCATGATTTGATATGCTACTACTTGAAGCCTTAGAAGGAGCAAGTTAAAGAGAGAGAATATGTTGTGATGAATGTGCATGCACTTAGTGGAACCATTTCCATATAGCTTCTTATAACAAAACTCCATAAATTGAGTTTTGTACCAAGAATCCAAAATGATGGTCGCAGCCAAAATTAAGCAATATGACCAATATGCTTTTCAAACTTTACAAATATCCATCTTATTGTTTTTTGCATCAAATCATTTAGACTTTGCATTTTTTGTCTCAATGTAAGCTCATTCATGAAAACTTATGAAACATACAATTTAATTTAGGGTATTTAACTCTTAAAAATATTGAAGTGGCATCAAAGAACACCCTAAAACTTGCAAGTCTTTTCTACTTTGTTCCACTTTTCTTTAGATGGACAACACCTATAATTAGAATTACTAATTATCAAAAGAAAAGCATGGCGATAAAAAAGAGAACTTTCAAACATTAAAAAAATAAACTTTCATCTTGTAAAAAAGCTTACTTTAAGCATTTTCTATTCCCTAAAGAAATTTGGCTATAACATTCCAAAAAATTTTGTTTTCTAGCATGTGAGTTTCTCATCTCTCTCTTTTAGTCCCTCTAATGTAATTAAATTAAGAATATGAGTACAAACTTGAAAATGAAAGAACTATTAAAAAATGTATTCCTCATATTAAGTTGGATCTTTTTAACATGTGAACAAAAATATCATTTGCAGATGTCTTATCTAAAGTCATGCACTACAATTTCTTTTCAATTTTCTATTTAGTCATTGGATTATAAATTATTTCACATAAATAAATGCCATTATATCGAGGAGGCATAAAAGAAAATTTAGAATTTTCTTTTGCGGCAAACATTCTTCATCAATCATAAATATCCACCTAGAGTAAAAAAGATCCTCAAATCTAAAATCAAGCTTATCCTAAAAAATTGAGTATAACCATGATTCTAGATTTTCCTTCTATTTTTTTTATACGATTTCAATATATCAACTTTGGGAATATTCCTTGATACTAATTTGGCATCCTTACAAACATAAGCAAACAAAACTCTAAACGCTTCATAATCGATAAATGAAATGGTAGATCATGTTTAATAATTGTAAATATTACGAAAATATAGGATCAAATATTATAGAATGCTTTGGCATAAATTCTTTCAAATTGTGATAAGATTATTTATCCTATAACATAATTCTTTCTACACTTCTGCACATGATGTTTTAAATTTTCAGTCCCAATAACTCTACCACCAATTGAATATTCTTTGCCATATCGATCACTTCATTTAAGCGATAATAATTATAAATGAGTGAAGTTATCTTTCTTTTAAATTTAATATGTTTAGAGTCACTTGCTATCTTTTTATTAGGAACTCAAAAGATTGATTCATTAGACTAGCTATATCATCTTTACTCGAAGTCTCCATATCTACACTAGGATCTTCAATTTCAATACTATCTCTATCCATCTACAATATGTAATTTAAAATAATATCAAAAGATCAGTATATAATACCAAAACTAGTGACAAGAGGCATGTTGAAAATTCTATAAATAAACTAACATGCATGCTAAATTTGACTTACACTAAATAAGTTATTTAACATTATAATTTTAACATGGACCCAAAATATTTTACTTACAACTTCCTCCACAACTAGAAAGTGAATTATACTTAAAATAAAATTTATTAAAACATATCATTAGCCAAAGACCCATTGATAAATCATCGTTTTCTGGTGAAAAATTGATAAATTTTATAATTCTATACATCTAATGAAAACTATGACTACTTAAGTTATGCATTTAACAGTCAAGGTAATTGATTTATGCAATAAATGAGACGTTAAAAATCTCTCTAACAACCATATATTATTGGAAACTGTATTAGAGTTTAAATAAAAATGATTAAAATAGAAAGAATGATATCGCTAGATATAACTAATAAATTTTTATCTGATATACTTCATGCATGCAATAATCTAGTATGCTATCATTAGCAAAATAAATGCATTAATAAATCAATAAAATATATGCATGTACCAAAAAAAGTAAGCAAGCAAGTATTAAAGAAGCTCTCTAAGCTTCTAACAATCCTATATCAATACACCATCTAGTTAAACCAACCAAAAACTATGTTAATGGATACTATCTAGCTAAAATAACCAAAAATCTAATGCAAGAATGCTAGATTTCTAACATATTTAATGCTTTAAAAATAATACTTTGAAAGAAATAAATCTCTTTAAATAAGAGCTAAGAACATCTCTCTCCCTCTGCTATTACAAGTTTAGATATTAAATCTAGAAAGAAAAAAGAGAGGAAAATGGAGGAGTGGAGATCACAGCCTTTGAGGAGTGGCTTGATATTCTGAATGGTGAAATGCCATTTTGGAAGTTGGAAACCGCTGTTAGAATGGCAGACCCTAAAATCATGGTGAAAAGTATCCCTTGACAAGATTATTTGGTAGTGAGGAAGGCGTGGTTGCTCACATAAGAAGTAAGAAAAAAAAAAATTAGCCCAAACCTAGGGTGTCATACGATATTCAAAGAAAAAGAGAGATGAGCGGATGAGCGGAGGAGAGCAAGGCTTATTGTGTAGTAGCTATAGCCAAGGGAAGAGAGGCAAGAAAAGAAGAGATTTGAACTCTAGGAGTCTTGCCCAAAGAAAAGAAGAGGGACCTAGCGCTAGCCAATGCTTTTTAGAATGAGAGAAGAGGAGATAAGAGATTAAGAAAAGAGGAACGGGAAGAGAGGTAAGAAAAAAAAAGATTTAGATTTTGAAGTCTCATAGAAAGAGAAGGAAGGGTGTAACCCTAGCCAACGCTCTTTAGAATGAGAGGAGAGGAAAAGAAAGGCACTCAACACTATGCCCAAACTCCTCATGTGTATATAAATATATATGTATTTATATGTGAGTTAGGTAAATAGGTTAACCCAACCCGACCTCATATGATTTGATTATTAGATGGGCTAAATAAGTTTAAGACATTGAAACCCAAATAGGACCCATTTGATAAACTTGTCAAGATGAGTTGACCTATTTATAATTTGAACTTGTTTAGTTCATACCCCAACTTGTTTATTACAGACCGGGCATGAGTTGGGTTGACAGGTAGAGTCATAATTTACCACTTTTAGTTTGGAGAAATGAAAAAAGTGGGCCACCTTCACCAAAGTTAAATCCCACAAAGCATTGACAATGAGAGTGGCTTTGTAAGCAGGAATATTCCTATATTTAGGAAATGTACAAAGGAAAAAGAAATATTTCTTAAAGACCAAAGAAATAACTAGGCAAATTTATAAAGCCACACTCATTATGTGATAGGTAAAGAACATTTGAACCTAGCTTCTAGCACCTAACTCCACAGTTGGACTAATGTAAACTCAATCTGTCTATGAGATGGTGTTGTCGGAAGTGATCGAGTTACCTATGCAATGTATTTGTTTGAAAGATTTTTAAAACATTCAGCGACTAATCATAGATGATAAATGAACATGTGAAACATCTAAGAATCATTAAGTCAAGAAGAGTGGATTATCACAATTGAATTGGCGCTATAAATTTGCAGAAAGCAGTAATTGAAAACTATAAGATATTTGAATGTAGCTGCCCAACAACTTAGACCCTAGTGTTAGGGATCTCTAACACTTCTTTAGCTCAGGGACTTACTTTAGAATTGTTTAAACGAACTTAAATTAGCCTACACTGCTTTAAGCTAGTGCTTGATGGATGAGTATTGATCAAATTATTATATCTTAATCTGTTGAAAGATGGATGGGTAGGATTCATGCTTGATCCTAGTCAAAGTTGTGCATTCTACGCGGTTTCTTGATTTCGATTCTAACACACGTTTACTGGATTGCTTCTTTTTGACTTGCTTTCCCTACCGGTCAACACCAATATTATCTCTATGATCCATCAACACCGACTCTAAGGTATGGGGGAAATTGAGGTCCAGCAAATGTTTGATAATATTAAATTCTAGCATAAGATTTGGAGTCTAACAAAATCTTTAGTGATATTAGCAGATAGGATTGGTGTCTACCAAACATTGGTGCCCAAAGTTGCCTAACAGGAAAAGAGAACCTGAGAACAAATCTAGGTAAAAATGAAAGAGAGAGAGAGAGAGAGAGAGAGAGAGAGAGAGAGAGAGTTCAAGCAAACTAATCTTGTCGGTTAGGCAGGCTTAGGCATAGTCAGGTAGTGGAGAACTAGCTTACGATGCTCCTCATCGAACCTAGAGTCAAGTCATGAGGGCCATTGAACTAATATTTTTATTAGGATGAATCTTTTAGCTTTATTGACTCTTTCTAATAACTATAATGACCTCATCTCTGTCTTATAATTGAGGTATTGATATATAACGTGGTTTGAAATATGTAACGAGCACAAACAGTTCATAGGTGGCACAAGTACTCTATGAGATAATAGACTTGATGCATTTTATGCACCAATGAGCAACAGCTTACTGGCGCGTAATTTGTAGTTTATTACAGCAACAAGGATTGAAATATTGCTGTGGGACGCCAATGATCAGTAACAAAAAATTTTCTTTTGTAACATTACATTTTTAATTTGATAATATTTATGCTATATTGATACACAAAGTTGTTTGTTCGGTTCTGTACCCTCTGTATATATATATATGCATGTAGGTACGTATGTATATGCATATGCATGTTTATGTATATGTGGGTAATGTATGTATGGATGTACATAAGTATGTTTTGAACCTTAATGCTGAGGAAGAAGGTCCAAAACAATCTATACCATAGGTACGTAAAGGAAATGATCCACATATAAATAAAGAAGGTTACAACCTGCTCCGCTATGGTCTAGTCGATATGCCACATGTAGAAATGTATAGTATTGTTTACAGTTCAAGCTATAAGAATTTCTGATAGGTTGGGTGTGTTCCAAAATTTAATTTTAAAAGGTTAGAGGTCAGCTTCCTTTCCATTAAAAACTATACATATGCCTCCAAAAAAAAAAAATCACGCTTTTCGAATAGGTAGTTCAAGAGTTACACGAAACACCTATAGAGCAAACATTTACATGCACTGCATGCCTTGCAAGTCATGCAATAGAACACCCATATTTTTTCGTATTTTATTGTTTGGATTTTTAACAACCCTTTTTCATTATCTACTTTGTGTGATGAATCTAATAATACCCCCAAAAAAATGCCAAAGCAAAGCAGAATTTGTTCATAACGCTTACGATGAAACCATATATTCATCATTCTTCAGATTATTAAAACCATCTCCGTTCGACATCATTCCATAGCCAGACCTCCACAACTAAACCTTGTGCCTACTCTTCCCGCGATTCACTATATGTTTCAGTATCGTACATTAACATGCCTGCTCTAACCAATACGCGAACTGATTCTTTGAGCTCACCCCCAAAGAATACAATGAACTAAAAGGCCACAAATCAGTGAAACAAAAGATAACAAAATCCAAGTTTGTGAAGAGTAGGAAATAACTCAAAATATCTTCCGTCCTAGTTGAGCCGGACAAAGTTCTCTCCATAGGGAAGCCTACCACTCAAACCTCTCGCCTTCACCCTTAATAATACACCCTTAAAAAGCTTGTTTAATAACCAGGATTCATATCTTTTATAGTAGATATGTCATTCTGCACTCATTATTCTTATATATCTAACAATGCTTCAATAAACTTCATGTGGCCGGCACGGTTTATGCTTAAAAATCATATCATGGAACAGTCAGGACATTGGAACCAACCATCAACAATATCATATCATATTAGATTATACATCTACAAAAGAGTTCCATCTTCCATCTATTCTTTTGACAAAAATAAAACAAAAAAAGGGAGAAAATTAAATGGAACTCTGGAAAGCGGAAAGAACCAAAAAGCTACCACCTTTGTTTCCGCCACATCTTCCACGGGATTCCCCCCATATCTACTATCCGTTACAGATCTTTTCCAACCAAAACAAGCAACCAGAACAGAACCCTTCCATGTACACGTCACCCCCGCGGCGCCATAATCCCCTTCCTTTCCTTTCCCCCACCCTTTTTTTAGCAAAAAGAGGACCAGAAAAAGCTCCACCCTTATCTAAGTCTAACCTTCTGAAGTGAAGTCCAAAAAAGGAAAGCTTGGGAGGGGGCGTCACAGCTCCCGGGGGTCTACGAAGATGGAGTTGCCCGGCGGCGACTTGGTCCAGTCCCCCACAGCCCCGCCGTCGCCGTAGCCCTCCGCCAGCCGCTTCGCGCACCACAGGTCCTCCGCGAACGACAGCCTCCGCCAGTGCGGGATCCCCCGCCTGAGCGGCTCGCACGCCGCCACCTCCGCCGCCACCACCCCCGCCGTCCCCTTCCCCATGTTGTGCGCGTGCCTGCACAGCGCCGCCACCATCGCCGCCGCCCCCGGCCCCTCCCCACCTATCCCGTACAAGAACAGCGCCCCGAACGGCCGGAATATGTCCGGCACCGACGGGATCCGCAGCCACGGCAGCGCCCTGTCCGCCGCCCTCGTCGCCCACGCCAGCCCCCGCCGCACCCTCGACGCCCCCCGCACCTCCAGCCGGAACACCCCCCCGCAGTTCCACACGCTCACCACCGCCCACGACTCCGGCGGCGCACTCAAGAATCCTTCTGTCCCAGGCCACTTCCACTCCCCTCCGCCGCAGCTGCCCGCCGGAACGGCCAAGAAGGTGCCGAGGGAGAGGTGATTGGAGAGGACGGCGTCGATGTCGCGGGGGAACAACTCGGTGGTGGAGAAGTGGAGGCGATAGAGGGACTCGGCGTCAGCGACGGGGAGGCGGAGGATGCGGACGAGGCGGGGGATGGGGAGACGGTGGGCAAACACCGGGTGGACCAGGATCGCCGGGGTCCGGAACTTGGAGTACCCGCACCGCCCGGTGAACAGCCGGACCGACGCTTCGTTGTCCTGGTCCGTCGCCATGTACGCGTACTCCGCCCCTTGCTCTTTAAACCATTCCTCCAACCTCCTCACTAACCTCAACCCAATTCCCAACCTCCTATAATAAAAATTATATATATCTTTTAATAAATAAAATAATATTTAATAAAAAAAAATATATACAGAGAGAGTAGTGATGGCGGAGGGGGTTACCGGTAGAAGGGGGAGACGCGGAGGCCGAGGATGTAGGCGACTTTAGTGTACATAGGGGCGGGGAGTGGGTTCTGGTGCTTCATGGCGGTGACGGCGCCGGCGTTACGGGGGATGCTCTTGCCGCAGGTGACGGTCTTGACGCTGCCGCGGATTATACCTACGATCTCTTTCACCGGCTCACTCGTTTCAGCAACCTAAAATTTTAAAACTTTTATATATAATAATAATAATAGCATATATATTCATTCTATATATATATATATATATATATAAAGTAGCAAAAAGAAAGGAGAGAGATGATAATTACGAGCATGAGGAAGGCCGGAGAGTGTCGGACGCGGGAGACGGGGTCGCCGAGGTGGTCGGTGAAAAGAGTCATCTCACCGCTGGGTCCCACCTCGCACATCCGCTCCATGGCCTCGGCTCGCAGCCGGTCTCTCTGCTCCTCATACTCTCTCACCACAATTCCTTCCTCCATCTCTGTACCTATAGTGTCGTTGGTAGTGGTGCTATGAGCAAAGGCAAGAGATATAGCTGGGAGGGAGAGGAGAGACTCAGAAGTTGAAGGAAGGAGAGAGGAGATAAGAGTGAGGGATGGTTTTATATCACTCTCTTGAATCACGTGTAGAGCAAGAATAAGGGCAACTAAGGAGAGGAAGAGGAGTTCACTCTTTTTTTGAGCGCCTTAAGAGTTGGTGTGCGAGTAGTTTAAGATGATTGGGCTTTTAGTGTGATGGGGTTGGAGGGGGGGGGGGGGGTATATATACTAGTTTGTGTAGGGTGGTGGGGTTGGGATGAGGGGCCTTCCCTTCCCTCTCTGTCTCTCCAATTTCCTCTTCTTTTTTATTAGTTTATTCCGTCTAGAATCCTCCCCTTCTCTCTCTTTCTCTTTCTCTCGCGTTATTAGTATCGCATTTATTTTAATTGGAAGTAAGTAGTAAAGGCGGTGGAAACAACGTAGACGTAGGGGGAGGAAGGAGGGGGTAAAACTGCAAAAGGCTTAGAGAGAAATGGCGGCTGTGACTGCGCGCGGACTCGTGGGTGTGCTCCCTGGTGTTTTTTTATTTATAGTCATTTATTTCCATGGAGTAGATACGTGTATCGTGCCATTAATTATGGCCCAGCACCAATAACTTGTTGCTCCCAACATTGAACGCGTGTCCATAGTATCATAAATCATATGCATGCATCCATGCATCCTCATTCACCATACATGTGATGTGGTAATTATAGAGGCCAGGAAGAGACATATTACATCATTCCCATATTACATGTCCGCAACTGAATGCAAGACTAAAGAACTTCTACTACTCGAAATTTTCCGTTATGTCCTGCGAGCATGATGTAATTGAGCAAATTGTCATTAAAAAATTGAGCATGGTATAAGAAAGATCTTAAAATATGATTGCTGCTTGAGTGCAAAAGAACAAGAATATTTCCTTTGATCATATGATCAGAACATCAGTAAGGAGTCTACTACAATAACTATTGTGAACGGTAGACTTCGGCGATTGTTTCGGCGTGGGCTTGAGACTGCAAATCAAACCATAGAGCCCTGCTCTCGAACTGGGCTTGAGAACTGCTAAGTGAAGGGGAGCAACCATAGAAACAAACAGATAAGAATGACCTATTATAATGGAAGGAGCTTCAATTGCTTCAATTGCGGCAGGAAAATAAAGATGTATAGAGCATAAACAGTATGGGAAAATATTTGCAGAAAAATGAAGCCATCCTAGATCAACATAAGATTCACTTGAAGGAAATGGCAGGATAGATGGTTAAGGGATCACACTTTGGAAACTCTCTTTCCACATCTATATAGGCTACCAGACAACAAGGAAACAATGGTGGCAAAATGCTGCGATCCATAAGCTAAAAGTTGGAATGTTAGCTTAAATGCACCTCTCTCATCAGGAGCCTGGAAGGAACTAAAGGAGCTTGAAGCATTTTTCCTTTCAGATGGCCAGGACAGAGCAAATTGGAGATGAACAGAAAAACAAGGTTTACTGGATCCTTTTACAAATGCATCAAGCCAGAAGTGATTTAGCCTATAAATTTTTTCATGTGGCTGGCCTTGAGTAGCAAGCTTAACACAAGTGAGGCCCTCAACAAGAAGGTTTGGTATGCAATGTTGAATTGCCCATTGCGCAAAGAAAGTTTTGAAAACATAATTTTCATTGACTCTTGAATTGTCCTTATGCTAGAAGGTCTTGGAGTCTTATTGGAGCTCTCTTGTGGATTAATTGGCCAAAGGAGAGGACCGTTAGGATAATATGGAGCTGATGTATTAACGAATAGCATGGAACTCTGTTATGGAACTCTGTTATGCTTGCATTAGCTTGGGTTATCTAATCTGGTTGTAAAGGAATAACCCCATCTTCCTCAACAAAGAAACAAGTGCAAAGCAAACTCTTTATGTAGCAATGGAAACACTCTTAAGCTGGGAGTCGCTGGTTTCATACAAGCTTCTAATTTGTTGCCACTTATTTTTGAATGGATTAAGAAATTCAGTGAGAGGCTTATTATCCTTGCATTAGTCAACCACTTAATGTAGAGTTTCTTTGTTATCTGACTTTATTTTCTTAATGAAGATGGGTGGAGCTTCTGCTCTTCCTCTTTCGGAAAAAATGGTAAACAGGACTCTATTTCTCATTGTAGCTTGTCCATATTATAATACCCAGGTTACATTGTAAACGGCTTTATTTAATTAACTAGCATATACCCCACACGATGCCCCAGATATGATTTGTTTATCTATTTTTAAATTAATCTTGAAATATAGCATAGCAGTATAATAAATTATATTTAAAATATTATGCATATTAATTAAAGTCATCATGGTGTCATTACAGTATTACAAAAGCTGTTACTTCAAGCCATAAAATAAATTATATATATGTAGGCTAAAGTATAGAATATATTAAATTTCAAGATCGTAGATACGGTTTGAGTTTGAGTTAAAACTAAATTATGAACATATAATTATTATGCATGATTTTAAATATATTTTATAATAAATTAATATATATATATATATTATATTTTTATTATGTATAATTGTTATATTATATTAAATTAATTATGAATGTTGGATATATTTATTTCAATTGTTATATAAATTTTGTATTAATTGTTACAATGTTTATATAACAAATTAAAAACCACTATTATATAGCCTTAAATTGTTTATTTACATGTTTCAGTGTTGTCCCGTGGATTTAATTAATACATAGCTATCTTATTAATGATAACATGCAATGTGAGATGGATATAAATCCTGTCATCAATATTAATATTCACATGACGAGTGATTAAAAAATATTACTTTATAGCCTACAATTAATTAATGCATGATTATATGGTTTTTACTTTATTAATGATAAAATAGAATGTGAGAATGATTAAAACCTTATCATTAACGTTAGCAGAGGCCCTATTTTAGTACATATGGAGTAGATGAATTGAATGGAGCTCAGATATTTTCTTAAAAGAATTAAAAAAAGAAAATATAAATAGGAATCTTTTTCTCATTGTAAGCGTAACTTGTCCACGTTAGTGCCCATATTTAGATACTATCTGCTTTTTCTGGATAACGTAGGCTTCAGGCATTAAATGACATACATGTAATTAAGAGGTACTTATTTATTCTAATGCTAAGAATGGGTTTGGTCCGTAAAAAAAATAATTTTTTATTAAATTTTTTTTAAAGCTAATACCTGCATATATGATAGCTGAGATAGTAATTTTTGTATATTTAATTAAAAAATACCGTATTCCAAAATAGTTTTGATTTAGTTTAGCCACTATTTTTCTAAAAAAAATTATATAAAATATCTATTATATTTTTAATTAAAAAAAATAATCTCATTATATCTAAAAGTCTTAAGGTTTTTTTATAAAAAAAATTATCGTAATTTTCAGCGGGCAAGAATTAAAATTTTTTATGCATAATTTTTTTATAAAATATAAAACTTTTATTTCCATCCAAAAACTATTTTTAATTCTTTTAACAATTAACTAATTATACGATATTTTTTATTTTTTTTTGTGGCTTACACCTTCCTCGCGGACCGAACAGTCTTCAGTTCGTTCGAGGATTTACCAGAAGAGACAAAATAAAAAGGAAAAAAACTTTTTTCTTTTCTACTACAGACCGCCGCCGGAAAAGGTGACATGGCGGGACGGCCGCCAGGCTTGGGGCGCGCTACGACCTCCTAGGCCTCAAGGCCACGGATGCTTGACACGTGGAATTTCGAGGCGGCGATCACATCATCACGGCAGATTAACGGCTGGTGGAGGTGATAAGAGTTCCCGTGGTCCCCACCTCCCACTCGACCTTATCCCTCAGTCCACGATACATACATAGCCGCTGCGGACCAGCTTAACAAGATATTTCTCAGGTTCTTTTCCGTTACTGTCGAACCGTTGGCCAAGTAAGTTCTCCGTTGCGGCCGAAGGCCGTTACGGGCGACAACGATCGGGAGCTGCCTTCTTTTGCCTACGCTGTGCTGACCGTGACGGGCGGCTCTATCCCGCACAACGCCATGTGGGCCCACTCAGCTTTGGACAAATCAATAATGGCCATCCAATCATTTTTAGGTCATTTTCAACTCTAAATCAGACAATTTAGATCAATATGATAGAACAATGTCTTGTATAACTAAATAGAAAGCTACATTTATGCTCCAGCTTGTTTTAGGTTAGTCATGTGCATTGCATGATTTTGTACCATGAACTTAAACAACCTTGCTTTTCTCATGCTAGTAACAATTGCCTTCATTTGCTTTTTGATACGTAGAAGATTATTAGAAATTTTCACAATAATTTGAAGGTTCAAAGTAATTCCTTGTGATCGAGATACCATGATATATAAAGGGTATCAAACAATGAATGCCATGTTAGTAAATCCATTGTGGTCGTTATCGGTCAATCATGTTGGTGTAATGACATCGACCTCAACATTAAATTGAGCGATTTTGGGTGGCCATGGCCTTCTTCATAGCCTTTCATCTATTCGCTTGACTTGTGTTGCTAGGTTTCCTACTTGAGTTATAAGGAGGTTGGGTAGGTAACCTAATTATTAAGAGTACAAGATGGATAGTTGTTCATTAGTTATATCAGGAATTTGGGATGTCTTTCATGGCTAAGAAGTTATGAGCTGCCATGCATGAATTTGAGATGAAGATGTGAAGAGAGCAACTAGGATGAAAGCAATGATAGTGATATTGATGATAGTTACAATAACAAGGACAATGTTTACGACGATAGTAATGATTGGCTGCATGGCTACCATGTGAATTAGTGGAAATGGGGAATGCTTCTCCATGTCAATGAATGCTCATCCAACTAAAAATCCAATCATGATTAAGCACTAGGGTCAACAAGAAATAATAGTATTGAATTCAATGAGTTTGGACTGAAGCTATCATTTAAGAAAATTGCCTTGAAAAATTTGAAACATATTAACAAAATGGGTGGAATGGGACCATTATAAGGTGTTTTAAGCTACTTTACAATCTTGATGATGCTATCTTGTGACATCTTTTATTCGATAAAAGAATTGATGTGCTAGAATAAAAAAAATCTAGTTTCTTATCTCTACTTAATCATTCATGTATCAAAAATGCATAATACTATATATTTAAAAAGACAGACTGTAACTCATTGTGTTCATTGACCCATATCAGATTAGTTTAAACGAAGATAGAAGAGAAGAGAGAGAAGAAACAATCGAGACAAGATAGTCTTATTTATAGGCTTTGCATCATCGGATCATCTCTTTCTCCTCGGACATATGGCCAAGAAATCGTACACAATTCTTTCACATTTCAATTATAATGCCAACCGATATAGAACACAATGTAGAGTTGTCGGGCCAGACAGGTACCGATAGGCTCTTAGGCTAGCCCATGACCATGCGTCAAAATCTTTTCTTACCCACAGCCCAAATAAAGTAAGTAAAAAACAATACTTAGGGAGAGATGAAGCCAAAGAAATATTGTCAACTAGTGCAACATGTTTGCTATAATTCCGCCTTATGTTTGGTTAGGCTTGTTCACACAAAGCCCATAAAAGAAATGTGTTGTTCAATGTGGACTAGGGAAGGAGATTTGGGCTTGCAGGGGTTGTCCCATAAAAATCTTTGAGTGGGGGCATTGCTCGAGGAATGATGGGATTAGTTAAAAGTTTAGCAAGAGGTTGGCTAGCTTATTCTTCTTCTTCCCTCCGCCATTCACTCTCATTTGTCTTCCTTTAGGGAAAACAAAGGCATCCATGACTTGGACGTCCAACCACCTAAGGCTTTTTATAATCTAATTCTGTAGAAGCTCATGACATCGAGACCTTCAATTTGACCTGGACTTTCCCTCATTTTGTCATAAACCAACAGGATCTCCAAGCTCACCCTACTTCATTCATATGTTTGCAGTCTAAAGCCTTTCAATCTCTGTCTATAGTTTTTTTTATTGTGAAGTTTCCAATGCAAGGGTGAGGCTGACCCCCATAACAACGACCTTCTAACCAGAACTACCCATTGGCGACCCTTTAATATTTCCGGGTCTACATTCATAAAAAAAAAACAAAGAAAGAAAATTTAATGGCTCGCCAGACCACCTGTCGAGTCTCAATCAATCAAAGGCAGTCCACATCCTAGTAGCCGTGAGGAAGGATGTAATCCAAAAAGGGTGGGACCCACGTCAAGGGCCCCTCTCCACACGTGATGTGGCGTGGGGCCCTTATTTCTTTGGCTTTGGGTTGCCATTGGAGCGCATGTGGGACCCATGGAGAAATAAGAAACTTCTTCCTGAAGTCAAGATTAAACTTTGCCGATGTTTGGAAGGGGTGCGAACTAGGGCAGAAAAATATCCATTTCGGTCTGTTCTCATGTATTCACTTTTGCATTCGTATTCCCAACAACAACAACAACAACAACAACAACAACAAAAAAAAAAAAAAAAAAAAAAAAAAAAAAAAAAAAAAAACACCACGATAGGATATGGATGTATATCCAATCTTATCCTTATCTGAATATTTGGTTCTATTTGTCATTCTATGCCGTTTTATACAGAGCAATCTTTGATTTATAGATGACTTTTTAAACTCAATCTTTTGGGATCTCCAGAAAGAGTGAAGTAATGAAGTAGATATATCTATATTGAATTTTATATGAGAAAATTATAAAAAAGGTTTTATATAAATTTATATTTTTGAAAGCATGAATTGCTTCAATTTTAGGAGCTTAGTTGTAGTCAAAAAGAGTTTTAGAATAAGTGAAACTTCTAATTAAAGACGTAAATTAGAAAATTTTTATTTTGGTAGAAGTTTGGAAAATATTTCTTTATTTTTGTAGTAAGATTAGGGAAGAAGAGTAGTCAATATGAAACTCATGATGTGATATGCTTGATTTCTGTATAATTTTCTAGAATTTTGGAGAGGTTAGTGCATTCTATCTTCGATCTCTTTACTAGGTACAAAAATATGAATATGGATTTTATTCTCCAATTAATATTTATATCCAAATTTGTATCCATATATGTCAAGTAAAAATGGGTACTAATATGGATACAGTGACATTTGATCTATATTCATTCTATCTTTAGCCTTAAAGCTTGATATGCACAAGAGAAGATAGATGAAAATAGCAACAAACTAAAAATTGTTTGATCATTTATGTTACTTAATGGATATATTTTTAATTTTTTAGGGGTGTGTTATTCTTGTCACTTTTTATTAGATGTAACGTAGAATAATCTAAAAGAAGTATCTATATTGACAAGGGCTTTTTTCTCTAAATGGAATGGGTGAATGAGTTATTTTTCTTCCTAGTTGCATCAAGAGTCATCTGCCAATGTGAATCAATGTGGACTATGACTTGGCTAGTCTCCTTAAAAATATTTATCGACCATACCAATTAATCTAGTTTGGCATTTAAAAAAACATAAAAACATTTGAGACTATGTTTCATTCATTTAGAATAAATATTTATCAACATATCTCATTGACAAAGGAATGAAAATTTGCATTGCTAGAAAAGCCAACCATAGTGCAAGCAATACTAGTCGTCGTTTTCTCAAAATTGGATTGCAACAACCACTAAGATGTCAAGACTCAAGAGTGAGGAGATATGCTTAGGAAAAACATCCACAAAATCTATAATAAAGATATTGTAAGAAAATCGCAAGAGATAAGCAAGCAAGGTTGTGGAGACGATGCATGCCACGTAAAAATAAATCCGAAAGAATATGATGGTAATTAACTCATTCACTATCACTAGCTATCACTTCTCCTTTTCTTAGTCTTCCATCTTTCACTATCAATAATTTTGTTTGTCTTCCATATATACACTTTCCAATCTCTGATAATGAAGTATGATTTTTTTTTTTAACACAAAAACTTAAATTAGGGTGAATATGTAAATTTTGTTTAGTTGAGTTTCATGTATAACAACTTAAATGCTTTTCTCGCTAGCTTTAGAAAACTTGTCTATAAGATGCTAGATTTTTTTTGCATAAATATCCTCCTAAATATCGAATTTTGTATGAATACCCTTTCAAAATTGATATTTGCATGTATATCTTCGTAAAACACTTATTTTGTTATTCTACCATATTTTTATTTTTATTTTTGCATATGTACCCATTATATCTAACGACGCTAAAAAATTAACGGTTTTTAAATTAAAATAACTAAAATATCCTTAATGGGTAGACATACAAATAGATCGTGATCTTGATAGTAGGAGGAAAAAAGGGACAATAGCAGAATTTTAAAATTTTATTTTATTTTTAATTAATATAAATATAATTTTTCTTAACACCGTTAGAACAACCGTTATATTAGGAACATTTGTACAATAACAAAGTTTTACGAGGGTATACATGCAAATATCAATTTTGGAAGGGAATTAATGCAAAATTTGATATTTAGAAAGATATCTATGCAAAAAAACCCAAATGTTGGAAAACGTTTGCCCCTTAATTATCAAGAAGGTGTAATAACATGTCCTTAGTCATATGTATCTTTATAGGATTTGAATATAATCATAAAGTTCTCTTAGAGGATAATGAGGAAGCCTAGTCAATAAGAAGTCTATTTAAGGAAATATGCACTATATTTTGGAAGTTTGAGAAAGAGATGCACCAACATTATAATAAGTCTTACTTTCATCCAAGAATTGAACCTAAAACCTCTACGTACTGACAGGGCAAGCTCCAACTCGAAAACAAGAGTTGCATTGAGTGGTTTTTGGGTACTTTACCAACTAATTCGCTTACAAGTTTTGATTTGTAGAGATGAGAAATAAGCGTGCCTTTGTACATTGTCCTCCAAAGTACAGATGTTTTATACTGATAGAGGAACATGCGACAGTGGCAGCATCTGTTACAAAGTAGAACTACACTTGAAAAGTGTCCTCTCAAGACCAAGGAAAGTCCAGTCGGACTGAAGTTAAGGAAACATGCTTTACATCGAGTGGATGCGACGCACTTCACTAACCATCTTTCCATTTAGGTTTCTAGAGATTAGAGCTCCAAGTTCGGATCTCAATACATTATTCCAAATATTAGATATTTGTTAGGTGTGGAGTAACAAGTCTAAGGCAGTTTGAATTTTCTTGGGTGCACCTTTGTCTACACCATACATAGTTGCCACATCATTCATCTCGAACAGCTCTTACTTATTTCGCATCGTGGAGATCAAGAAGATGCATCTATGTTCGAGATTAGATAACGTACGACTACCCATGATGATATTGTAGTTTACGATGCACAAATTGTACCGCAAGGAATCCCGTTCGATAGCATGCTATCGGTGTGAACTTGCAAATGCACCCTTCGTAACACAAACCCATTTCTTGCTCTGGATTCCAGCAAGCTCATCCTAATTTAATCCCATCACTCATCAAACATGCCTATCCTAACTAGCGACCGGCTTAATGGGTTTAAAAGGTAGAAGAAAAGCAGGGAAATCAACATAATCATAAGCCCATGAGCCAGCAAATATGTAATATAAAACCCAATTAGAGCCAAAGCATTCCCATATGGTACCTGTTGGGAGATTACCCAAGTCACAACACCTCAGAGGCGCTCGACCGAAGAGCACCGACCAAAGAGGCGCTCGACCGAAGAGCGCCGACCAGAGAAGCGCTCGATTGGAAAGCACTGACCAGAGACAAAAAGCGCCAAATAGAGGCGCTCGGCTGGAAGGTACTCGACCGAAGAGCACCGACCAAAGAGGCGCTCGACCGAAGAGCGCCGACCAGAGAAGCGCTCGATTGGAAAGCGCTGACCAGAGACAAAAAGCGCCAAATAGAGGCGCTCGGCTGGAAGGTACTCGACCGAAGAGCACCGACCAAAGAGGCGCTCGACCGAAGAGCGCCGACCAGAGAAGCGCTCGATTGGAAAGCGCTGACCAGAGACAAAAAGCGCCAAATAGAGGCGCTCGGCTGGAAGGTACTCGACCGAAGGGCACCGACCAGGAGCAATCCCGCCACAGGACACACCGCTAAGCGACCTGCTCGGCTCGGCACCTCCGCTAGGCCCATGCCTTAGCCGAATACCCAATCACCGCCTAATCCTCCAACAAGTCTGACAACCAAGTACGTAACTCCACAACAATCTGCCACCGTCCCTAAGTCATCAAGGCACGGGATCTCCACAGGAACTCGGCATGACCTGTCATTAATGCATAAGACCCCCTCGGGCCTCCGATGCACTCAGTCATTAAATGAACACAGCTCAAGACGATCTCCGGATCACTGAACCATCACAATGTATGGCTCACCCTGACCACCGATTCACTCAGCAATTAATGAACTTACTATCTACGAACCCCCGGGCCTACCATAACCGGCGGTTCAACACACTCCAATGGGCCCAACCGACCGTGACAGCTCTCTGACTCCGGTCTGATCCGGCCTTATTCTCCACAACAACATTAATGAGCGTGATCGCGTCCAATTATTGCAAAAGGAGACAAACTCCCCTGTCACCTCCCAGGTAACGTTATGTCCCTCTATAAAAGGGGCGGGCCCTCTTCCACTACGACACACAGATTAGCCCCCTCTGACTTAAGCTTCGGAGGGCCGGCGCCGGATAATCCGGCCACCGGCTTTTTTGCAGGACTACCCAGGGGAACACCGCCAGTCGGCGCACCGCCTCCCACCATCCCGGTAGCGGAACTCCTCCCCCTCCTTGGTCCGCGGCAGCCCCTGGGTCCAATTTCCAGCAACAGTTGGCGCTAGAGGAAGGGCCCGAGTTGCTGCCATGAAACTAAGAAGTAAAGGGGCTTCCGATGCCTCTCGATGTCCTCCACCTAGTCCCGGACACTCTGTCCAGAACTCACCACCTCCGGCCGAGTCAACTCCTCAAGTCCGGCCGGAGCAGTTTGACGCCCTGATACGGCAGGTGCAGGCCTTGGCTACTGCTGTCCAAAGCTTACAACCCAGGGGCGTCCCGACGGTACCACCCTCGCCGGCCCCAGTTCAACCGGAGCCCCCTACAAGCGGGCTCCCCCTTCAAGGTCAGGACTCTCAAGTCCAGGCCTCTCTCTGGAGAGAACACCCAGCTAGAGGCCCTGGTGGCTGGCCTCAACCCTCGGAGGTCGAGTCAGTCCCAGGGCAACTCGCACCGGAACGGACCGTTGCAGCGATCCCCCAGAACCATGAGCTCGACAAGAAGGTCGAGGAGCTGGAGCGCCAAATCCAGGCATTCCACGGGAGGAAATCGGGACGTGATGGTGACTTCGAGTTCACTACGAAGTCCCCATTCTCCTCGGAGATTGAAGACGAGCCGGTCCCGTCGCGGTTCAAGATGCCCCAGGTGGAGCCTTACAACGGCAGGGCTGACCCCCTAGACCACTTGGAAAATTATCGGATCTTAATGGCCCTACAGGGGGCCTCGGAGGCCATGATGTGCAAAGCTTTCCCAGCGACACTCCGAGGACCGGCCCGGCTTTGGTTTACCGGGCTAAAGCCGAGCACAGTCTCCTCTTTCGAGCAACTTGGCCGGCAGTTCGCCAGCAATTTTGCCGCCAGCCAGCCCCAGCGGCGGACATCAGACTCCCTCCTTGATGTCAAACAAAAGGAGGGAGAATCCTTCAGGGAGTACTTGGATCGGTTTACCGCCGCAACATGGAAAGTCCGGGAGCTTGACCAGTCGATCGCCATGTCAGCACTAAAGACTGGAGCCCGGTCTTACAGGTTCCTCTTTTCTATCGAAAAGAACTTCCCTGCGGACCTCACCGAAATGCTTGTTCGGGCACGAAAGTACGCCAAGGCTGAAGAAGCCGTGGCTACCAGGCGGAGCGGGGCCGAACAGACATCCAAGAGACAGAAAAGGCGTCGCGAGGAGCACGGCCAGCCTAGAAGCCCGTCCCCGCGCCGAGCCAAAAATCCGCCCCGCCTGAAGAGTCCACCCCGATTACGAGGACCGCCTCAGCAGAGGCTATCACTCCGCCCGAGGTTTTCGCCACGAGCCCACGCACCTGAGGGGAGGTACGAGAGCTATACTCCCCTCACCGCTCCTCGAGCCGAAATCCTCATGGAGATTGAGGGTCAAGATTGCATCCGACTCCCACCTCCTAAACGAGATTCCAGAGCTTGGCGCGACCCTCGGAAATATTGCCGTTTTCATCGAGATCACGGTCATGATACCGAGGACTGCTACCAGCTCCGGAACGAGATTGAAGCACTCATTCGCCGAGGGATGCTCGATCGATTTGTGCGGGGCCGGTGTGAAGAAAAGAAAAGAGCCGAAGAAGCCGCCCAGCCTGACGGTTCAAACGCCAACAGGCCCATCGCCGGCATCATCAACACCATCCGAGGCGGGGCCCCTGTTGGAGAAGCTTCGGGGGAAGGAACCTCCTCGAAGCGCCTACGCTCCTCGGAAGCCATCTCTTTCTTGGAGGACGATCTGATGGGAGTCAAAACTCCCCACGACGATGCCGTTGTCATCTCCATGATTATAAATAGATTTGATGTAAAACGCATCCTAGTAATGGAAGCTCGGCGAATGTTTTGTATTTTGATGCCTACTGTAGAATGGGGATGACAACAGAGCAACTACAGAGGATGAATGCTCCGTTAGTCGGATTTACTGGGAATTCAGTCCCAGTAGAGGGCGAGGTCGACCTTCTGGTCTCGGCCGGGCTCGCCCCCCGTGAAAGTACCGTAAGAATGAGCTTCCTTGTGATACGCCTGCCTTCGGCCTATAATGCCATTCTCGGACGACCAGGTCTTAATGCCCTCCGAGCAGTGGTTTCGACTCGCCACTTGCTCGTGCGATTCCCCACTAGCCAAGGAGTTGGCGAAGTTCGTGGGGACCAGATAGTAGCCAGACGATGCTACATGGCAACTCATGAGGCGAGGCGACCAGCTGAGACACTTTTCCCTGCAACCGGTCAGCCTTCAGTCAAAGCTCCGGAGGCACGAGTCAGCCCTCAGAAGGAGCGGATAGAGCCTGGTGAGCTACTGATCCAAGTTCCCTTACACGAAAACTTTTTCGAGCTAACCGTGCAGGTCGGCTCTGGCCTTAACAAGTGCGAAAGAGAACGCCTCGTCAATTTTCTACGAGACAACCTGGACGTCTTCGCATGGTCGCCTGCGGACATGCCAGGGATAGATCCAGAGATCATGGTCCACCGGCTCCAAGTGAAGCCAACCTGCAAGCCCGTGCGACAAAAGAAGCGAGTCGCCGCCCCAGAACGACAACGAGCGGCGGCCGAGGAGGTTGACAAACTCCTTGAGGCTGGATTCATCCGGGAGATATCCTACCCGGAGTGGCTCGCCAACGTGGTTCTTGTCAAAAAAGCCAACGGAAAGTGGCGCATGTGCGTGGACTACACTGACCTGAATAAAGCCTGTCCAAAGGACAGCTTCTCCCTTCCCAGCATCGACCAGCTCGTAGACTCTACCTCGGGGCACGAGCTGCTGACGTTCATGGACGCCTTTTCCGGATACAACCAGATCCGCATGGCACCGGAAGATGAAGAAAAGACGGCCTTCATCACCAACGGGGGCACCTACTGCTACAAAGTAATGCCATTCGGCTTGAAGAATGCCGGGGCAACTTATCAAAGGCTGGTCAACCGGATCTTTAAAGATCAAATAGGCCGAAACATGGAGGTATATGTTGATGACATGCTGGTGAAGAGCAAGGTGGCGCAAGACCATGTGGCCGATCTTGATGAAGCATTCTCCACACTCCGAAGGTACCAAATGAAGCTTAACCCAGCTAAATGCGCTTTCGGAGTCACCTCGGGCAAATTCCTCGGCTTCATTATTACACAACGAGGAATTGAGGCCAACCCCGAAAAGATCCGAGCACTCCAGAAAATGACGCCTCCGAAGACAGTCAAGGAGGTACAACGGCTTACAGGCCGAGTTGCAGCCCTCGGGAGATTCATCTCTCGCTCGGCCGAGCGCTGCCTTCCATTCTTTACGGCTCTAAAGAAGCCAAAGAATTTCTTGTGGTCAGACGAATGCCAGCAGTCTTTTGAAGAGCTTAAGCACCTCCTGGCCTCCCCTCCCCTACTCACAAAGCCTCAACAGGGTGAACTCCTCTATTTGTATCTAGCCATTTCCCTTGTAGCAGTAAGCTCGGTCCTGGTTCGAGAGGAGGGCAAGCTCCAAAAACCGGTGTATTACACCAGCCGGATCTTGAGGGATGCTGAGACCCGATACTCTAAGTTGGAGAAGACTGTCTATGCTTTGGTCACCTCGGCACGAAGACTCCGGCCCTACTTCCAGGCCCACACAACGGCCGTGCTGACCGACCAGCCAGTAAAGCAGATCTTGCAGAGATCAGACCGAGCTGGCCGGATTACTAAATGGGCCATCGAGCTTGGGGAATTTGATCTCGAGTACCGACCCAGACCGGCGATCAAAGCGCAAGCACTCGCCAACTTCATAGTCGAATGCACCATACCAGACGAAGTCGAGCTTAAGCCCAAGCTTACGCCAACAAAGCAGACCCCTAGTCCGGCATGGGCCTTACATGTCGATGGCTCTTCAAACTCGGGGGGTAGCGGAGCGGGTCTCATCCTCACCAGCCCGGAGGGGGTGGTCGCTGAACAGGCCCTACGCCTCGAGTTTCCTGCTTCCAACAACATGGCGGAATATGAAGCACTGGTCGCCGGGCTCAAGCTAGCCAAAGAGCTAGAAGCAAAAGACTTGGAGGCCTTCAGTGATTCTCAGCTCGTCGTCAACCAAATCCTGGGTGACTTCGAAGCCAGAGACCCTACAATGCAAAAGTATCTACAAAAGGTACGGGATCTCGCCTCGTCCTTGAATTCTTTTCACATCCAACATGTCGCCAGGTCGGAGAATCTCAGGGCCGATCGGCTGTCAAAACTGGCATCCTCCCGCATGAGCGAGTTCCCCAAGACAACGGCACTGGAGTACCTCCAAAAGCCCAGTACGGAGGAGCCCGAGCAGACCCTCTGCGTCGAATCCGAGCCAAGTTGGATGGACGAGCTCATTAGCTACCTGCAAGACGAAGTCCTCCCCGACGATGAACGGGAAGCCCGCCGAGTGAAGCGCTCCGCCGCCCGGTACATATTGTACGAGGGAAAGCTTTATCGGAGATCCTTCACATCTCCCCTCCTCAAATGCATCCGCCCAACAGAGGCTGACTATGCAATGAGCGAAGTCCATGAAGGGATTTGCGGAAGTCACCAAGGGGGACGAGCATTGGCCCATAAAATTTTGCGTCAAGGATATTATTGGCCGACACTCCAGAAGGATACAATGGACTTCGTCCGGAGATGCGACCGATGCCAGAGAAACGCCAATATCCAACGCCGACCCTCGGCTTCCTTAACCTCTATCAGCTCCCCTTGGCCTTTTGCCCAGTGGGGAATTGACATTCTAGGGCCATTCCCTCTGGCTACCGGGCAAAGAAAATTCCTGGTCGTCTCCATCGACTATTTTACAAAATGGGTGGAGGCCGAGCCACTTGCCCGGATCACCGAGCAAAAGATGCGGGACTTTGTCTGGAAGTCAATAATCTGCAGATTCGGACTCCCCCGCATCCTCATCTCTGACAACGGTCGCCAGTTTGACAACATTCACTTCAGAGAATTCTGCTCCGAGCTTGGCATTGACCACCGCTTCACCTCGGTCGCGCACCCTCAGACAAATGGAGAAACCGAGGTAACTAACCGTACTATCTTGCAGGGTCTCAAAGCCAGGCTCGACAAATCCAAAGGACAATGAGTCGAAGACCAATACAATGTCCTGTGGGCCTACCGGACCACGTTCCGCGTCCCCACCGGCGAGACTCCCTTCAACCTGACATACGGAACGGAGGCTGTCATCCCGTTGGAGATCGGACTCCCATCTCCGAGGGTAGAACATCATGACGCCAGCTCCAACTCCTCGCAGCTAAGGAACAATCTCGACCTGATCGAAGAAACAATGGAAGCCGCCCGTGTTCGCATGGCAAGGTACCAGCAAAAGACCGCCCAGTACTACAACGCCAGGGCTAAAATCAAGTCCTTCAAAGCAGGAGACCTTGTCCTCAGAAGAGCCGAGGCCTCCCGACCAACCGAGCAAGGGAAACTGGCTCCAAACTGGGAAGGACCTTACCGAGTCACACGCATCCGTCGGCCCGGAACTTATAAGTTAGAGTCTTTAGATGGGACTCCCATCCCACGAAGCTGGAATTCTGAAAATCTCCGCGTGTACTACCAATAGTATTCCAAGGGATCCCCTACTGTAACCATTAAATTTTATTTGTAAAGGGCTTGTGCTTGTTCAAACTCACCGATTCTCCTATGTTGTCTCCTGGTGCCAGGCTCGTTCTCCATCGACCAACGAGCTCGGCTCGTTCTCCATCGACCAACGAGCTCGGCTCGTTCTCCTACCCCGACCTCGGCCGGGATGCCTCGAGACGTCGAGATGCCCCAATTCATCGGGATGCCCCAATACGTTGGGATGCGGTCTTCATTGACCAGACGAGCTCGGCTCGTTCTCCATCGACCAACGAGCTCGGCTCGTTCTCCATCGACCAACGAGCTCGGCTCGTTCTCCATCGGCCAACGAGCTCGGCTCGTTCTCCTACCCCGACCTCGGCCGGGATGCCTCGAGACGTCGAGATGCCCCAATTCATCGGGATGCCCCAATACGTTGGGATGCGGTCTTCATTGACCAGACGAGCTCGGCTCGTTCTCCATCGACTTCAGCCAACGAGCTCGGCTCGTTCTCCCATTCATGATCAGCGAGAAGTCCGTGTTTGGCAAAAGCTGAATCTCTGCTAACGTTCTCAAAAAACGGAGCCCGAGCAGAGGAGCGTCTTCAAGTAGCCAGATGAAGTTCATAGCCTCGGCACAAGAGCGCTCACGGTACCAGGTACCCATTCGATTAATGTCTACATTATCTCATTTATTTTCATTCTTGGTTAATTAATCCGATCATCCGCCTCGGCAACCCGAGGTCCGGGCTCGAAGTTCGCTAAGGAATCTTAAGTCTAGTGGCCTTATTGTGGAGTGATTGATTAAAACCCCATTTGATTTTGATGAGCTCAAAGCATTTGAGTATATCTTGTGATTACTAATGAATTCAATTGAGTGTTTCAGTGAAAATCCTGTCCAAGTGTCTCTAGATTTTGGTTCATAGTATTTTGGATAAGTTAAGAAGTCTGCTGAACCAAAGTCTGAGACTCGAGTCGACTCCCGAGTATCACGAGTCGACTCCAAGCGTATCAAGTTCACTGGCACGAGCTCGAGTCGACTCCAGACTAGTACGAGTCGACTCCGACTGAGAACAGAAAGAAGAACAGAAAGCCTCATCTCAGAACCTGTCAACGAGACGACTCCTGAAGTGCGCGAGTCGACTCCAATGTTCAACGAGTCGACTCCAGGGTAGTAAGAGTCGACTCCAAGAGGTACACAAAGAAAAGTCAGAGAGCAGTTTTCGAGTCTGAGATTCGAGTCGACTCCAGTGGAACGCGAGTCGACTCCGATGGTTGGCAAGTCGACTCCAGAGAAAGCAAGAGTCGACTCTCAGCGGTACACAAAGAAAAGGTCAGAGAGCATTTTATGGACTCTGAGATTCGAGTCGACTCCCGCAATACGCGAGTCGACTCCGAGACTGTGCGACCATCGACAGACAGAAAACCATGTTACTGCCTCTGAGATTCGAGTCGACTCCCAGACAAGCTTCACGTCAAAAGGCAGAAGACCAACTTTCGAAAACTGAGAGCCGAGTCGACTCCAAGGAAGTTCGAGTCGACTCCAAGACTGGATGAGCCAAAAGACAGAGAATCGGAAGTTCGGGCTCTGAGATTCGAGTCGACTCCAAGGACAGTCGAGTCGACTCGAGTGGACAAAATTCAAAATTGGATCCACGGACTTCAGTGGATGAGCCGACTCCAAAATTGCCAGGTCAGCTCCAGAAGTTGGCGAGTCGACTCCGGGTCAAGACGAGTCGACTCCCAGTCGTGACGGCAACTTTAATTCAAATTTGGAACAGTTGCCGAGTCGACTCCGGAAAAGCATGAGTCGACTCCCGCTACAGCCGAGTCGACTCCTGATCGCGCGAGTCGACTCCAACCCACCAACGGTCATATTGTCAGGCTGCGCAGAGTGTGCAGAACGGACAGAAAAAGCAGTGTAACGGCTAGTTTCCGTGGGGGTTGGCTTAAATAGCCACAGAAGACTGTAGCAAGGCAGAGAACAACCATTCCACTCCAAGCATTCAAGCTTTCAAGCTCTGCAACGTGCTCTTCAACGAAAAAGGGGAAGATCAGCATTTACTGCAACCAACTACATCTTCCCAGCAATTAAAGCCTCCTCCTCCTGCATTCAAGTCGACTACTCATTCGAGAGGAGACCTGAGTTCAAGAAGCCATTCCTCTACTTCAGCTTAAAAGCGTTTGAGGGCTTCTAAACTCCTCTTTTGATTATATTGTTTTACATCTGCTTTTGAGAAGCTTATTTTCCTTTCTTTCTATAACTTGTATTTACTTGGTTCAATCGGGGGATTGAATCAAGGGGATTAAGGTTGGTTGGTGAGCCAAGTTAAAAACCAACGTGTGTAAGGGTTTGATTGTGAGCCCGGGAAAACAATCGGGGTTGGTTCTAGTCGGTGAGCCTGGGAAAACCGACCGAGTTCGTTGTGAGCTCGTAAAACAACAAGTTTGGTTGTGCTTGTAAAACAACCGGCTGTAATCCAAGGGGGTTATAGTGAATTCCCAAGAGAGACTTGGGGAGTGGACGTAGGAGCAAGGGGTAGCTCCGAACCACTATAAAACTCTGTGTTTGCATTGGATTGTCTCTTCTCTTCTTCCTCTCACATCACTCACAGCACTTAGCATTAATTAAATAACTTGCAATAGTTTTTAATTAATCATCCATAACGTTTTAATTATCCAAATTAATTTAAAACCCAATTCACCCCCCCCTCTTGGGTTGTCTATCTGGGCAACAAGTGGTATCAGAGCCAAAAACTCTTCCACTCAAGAGTTAAAAGATCAAAATGACAACCCCATTTGGATCTTCTCACATTGAGGGTCAGTCCACCCAAAGACCCCCTTTCTTTAATGGATCCGACTACTCATACTGGAAGGCTAGGATGAGAATATTCATCCAAGCCCAAGACTATGAGATGTGGATCATTGTAGTAAATGGCCCATACATCCCATCCATATATGTAGATGGTGTCAAGGTACCCAAACTAGAAACGGATTGGGATGAACATGACATGAGGAAGGCACAACTAAACTCTAAAGCTATGAATGTGTTTTATTGTGCCTTAGATAGAAATGAATTCAATAGGGTCTCTACTTGCAACTCTGCAAAAGAGATCTGGGATAGACTTGAAGTGACCCATGAGGGCACGAATCAAGTTAAAGAATCCAAAATTAATATATTGGTTCATAAGTATGAACTATTTAAAATGGATTCTAATGAGACAATCACTAGCATGTTCACTAGGTTTACTGACATTGTCAATGGCCTAAAAAGCCTTGGCAAGAGCTACACTAACAGTGATCTTGTCAGAAAAATACTTCGCTGTCTACCAAGGTCATGGGAAGCCAAGGTGACGGCAATCCAAGAAGCTAAAGACTTGAACAAGCTTCCACTCGAAGAGCTCCTTGGATCCCTAATGACTCACGAGCTAACCATGAAGCAACACAGCGAAGAAGAGTCCTCCCATAAGAAAAAGGTAATAGCACTTAAATCTACTTCATCTAACAAGGACCTGTCTTGCAGTAGCAGCAGTGAAGAAGAAGAACATGAGGAAGATGATGGTGAGGCTCTTCTTGTGCGCAAGTTCAAGAGATTCATCAACCACAAGAAGTCCTATCATCAAAGGAGAGGCCCCTCAAATTTCTACCGCAAGGACAAAGGTAAGGAAAGGGAAAACGAGGGGATTGGGTGTTACGAGTGCAAGAAGCCGGGTCACATAAGAGCAGAGTGCCCCTTACTGAAGAAGGGGAGTAAGTACAAGAAGAAGAAGGCTCTTGTCACTACACTATCCGACTCCGACTCATCATCCTCCTCATCAGATGATGAACAAGAAGAGAAGGCCAATTTCTGCTTCATGGCCAACGAAAACGAGGTAACTTCCGATACGCATCTTGATTTCTCTTTTGATGAACTTTATGATGCATTTAATGAGTTAATGGTAGAATATAAGGCCATAAATCTTAAGAATAAAGAACTGAAAATAGCTAATCAATCATACCTACATAAATACGATAAATTAGTTAAGGATAAGGACTTAATCACCAAAGAAAATATTGAACTTAAAACAAGCAACCAACTTTTAACTCAAAAGACTAACACCTTAACTAAAGATAATGAAAAACTAACTAAGGAATTTTCAGAACTTAAAAAATATAAACAAACCTTAGATAAGGATCTTACAAAAGAGCTTAATGATCTAAAAGCAGAAAATCAAACACTAACTAAAGAACTTAACAAATACAAACCCTTAGTTGAAAAATTTACATATAGTTCTGAAAAATTAAACATGATACTAAATAGTCAACGAGCAGTATTTAATAAAGCGGGTTTAGGGTATAAACCAAGAAATAAACAAAAACTTCTTAGTAACTTCTTTGTTAAAGCTGGAGAAACTAAAACTAAGAAAATAACCTGCTTTTGTTGTGGAACTATAGGACATAAGGCAAATGCATGTGACTATAGGAAAAGTAAAACAAAAAGGGAAATTAAAAGGGTATGGGTTCCAAAAGGAACCAACTTGACTAACCATGAAGGACCCAAGAAAACTTGGGTACCTAAGATGACATGATTTGCTTGTGTAGGAGTGTCTTGCAGCCAAGGTCAACAAAAATCGCTGGTATTTGGATAGTGGCTGCTCAAGGCATATGACGGGTGATAAAGATCAATTTTTCACCCTTGAAGCTAAGAAGGGAGGTGCTGTGACTTTTGGAGACAACAACCAAGGTCATATCATTGGTATTGGTAAAGTTCAAATCACCCCTTCTACTTTTATAGATAATGTTAGATATGTTGATGGTCTTAAGCATAACTTGTTAAGCATTAGTCAATTATGTGATATAGGATATGATGTTATGTTTAAACCATCACTATGCATTATAACAAATCCTAATGATAATAGTTTAGTTTTAAAAGGAATTAGACGTGGAAATGTATATGTTGTAGACCTAGAAGATCTTGCAAAACATAACCAATGTCTAGTTGTAAATGAAACTAAAGATAATTATGCTAGTTGGTTATGGCACCGTAAGTTAGGTCATGCAAGCATGGACACAATAACTAAACTAGTTAAAAGAGACTCCGTGATAGGTTTGCCAAAATTAAAATTTGAAAAGAACAAAATATGTGAAGCATGTCAATTTGGCAAACAATCTAGGAACTCTTTTAAATCCATAAAATGTGTCTCTACTTCTAGGCCTCTAGAATTACTACACATGGACCTATTTGGTCCAACTAGAACAACAAGCCTAGGTGGAAATAAATATGGTCTAGTTATAGTAGATGATTACTCTAGGTACACATGGGTCATGTTTCTAGCGCATAAGGATCAAGCATTTTCTATGTTTAAGAAGTTCCATAAGGAAGTAACAAATGCTAGAGAGTCTTCAGTCATAGCCATTAGAAGTGACCATGGTACCGAATTCGAAAATCAATCATTTGATGAATTTTGTAGTAAAAAGGGGATAACCCATAATTTCTCAGCACCTAGGACACCACAACAAAATGGAGTTGTGGAAAGGAAGAATAGAACACTAGAGGAAATGGCTAGGACTATGTTATGTAAAAGTAACCTCCCTAAGTACTTTTGGGGAGAAGCCATTAATACCTCTTGTCACATATTAAATAGAGTTTTATTAAGACCCATTATAAAGAAAACACCTTATGAACTTTGGAAAAACAGAAAACCAAAAGTTAATTACTTTCATGCCTTTGGATGTAGGTGTTTTGTACATAATAATGGGAAAGATAATCTAGGGAAATTTGATCCTAAATCTGATGAAGGAATATTCTTAGGTTATTCTACAACTAGTAAAGCCTATAGAGTCTTTAATAAAAGAACCTTAGTCATAGAAGAATCTATACATGTAGTATTTGATGACTCTAGTGACATCTCCTCTAGTAAGAAAGTTAATTTTGATGATGATGTTGAAATACTTGAAGAAAAGATAGATGAGATGGGATTACAAGATGATAATCAAAAATTGATTGAAGAAGCATCATCAAGTCAAGAGCCTATTGTGGATCATGGGCTAACAAAAGCTTGGAGGTATGCTCACGGGCATCCTAAGGAACTCATTCTAGATGATCCATCTTAACCGGTTAGGACTAGAGCTTCACTTAGAAATCTAAATAACCATCTAGCTTTTGTCTCACACTTTGAGCCCAAACATATAGAAGAAGCCGAAAATGATGTAAATTGGATAAATGCAATGCAAGAAGAACTAAACCAATTTACTAGAAACAAAGTGTGGGATCTAGTAGAGAGACCTTCTAAATATCCAATTATAGGTACAAAATGGATATATAAAAATAAGCTAGATGAAAATGGAATTGTTATAAGGAATAAGGCTAGACTAGTGGCAAAGGGTTATAATCAAGAAGAAGGCATAGATTTTGATGAAACCTTTGCTCCCGTAGCTAGACTTGAGGCTATTAGACTATTATTAGCATATGCATGCTCTAAGAATTTCAAACTATTTCAAATGGATGTAAAAAGTGTATTTTTAAATGGGTATATTAATGAGGAAGTGTATGTAGAACAACCTCCTGGTTTTGAAAATCATCAATACCCTAATCATGTGTATAAACTGAACAAAGCACTTTATGGATTAAAACAAGCACCTAGAGCATGGTATGAGAGACTTAGTAAATTCCAATTAGAACATGAATTCTCTAGGGAAAATGTAGACACAACATTATTTCTGAAAAAGCAAAATAAGGAGATGCTATTTGTACAGATTTATGTTGATGATATCATTTTCGGTGCTACTAACAATCGCCTCTGCGAAGAGTTTGCTGATTTGATGCAGAGTGAGTTTGAGATGAGCATGATGGGAGAGCTGAACTACTTCCTCGGGCTTCAAATCAAACAATCTGAAGGAGGCATCTTCATCAATCAAACAAAATATGTCAAGGAGATGCTCAAGAAGTTTGATATGGAAGGAAACAAATCAATCAGCACCCCCATGAGCTCATCATGCAAATTAGATCAAGACGAATCAGGTAAATCTGTAGATCAAAAACTTTATAGAGGTATGATAGGATCTTTACTATATCTTACTGCAAGTAGACCTGATATTATGTTTAGTGTTTGCATGTGTGCTAGATATCAGGCTAATCCTAAAGAATCACACCTAGCTGCAGTTAAGAGAATTTTTAAATACTTAATAGGAACTAAGAACATAGGGCTATGGTACTCTAAAGAATCTAGCCTAAACTTAATAGGGTACACAGATTCAGACTTCGCTGGATGTAAGCTTGATAGAAAAAGTACCAGCGGGTCGTGTCAGTTTCTAGGAGAAAACCTAATCTCATGGTTTAGCAAGAAACAAAACACGGTTGCATTATCCATTGCAGAAGCTGAATATGTGGCAGCCGGGAGTTGTTGTGCTCAAATCTTGTGGATTAAACAACAATTAGAAGATTATGGCAGTAAACAAGATAAAATCCCCATTAATTGTGATAATACAAGTGCCATAAATCTAACTAAAAATCCAATTCAACATTCAAGAACTAAACACATTGAGATAAGACATCACTTCATAAGAGATCATGTATTGAATGGTGATGTGTCACTCCAATTTGTTTGTACTGATAATCAATTAGCAGATATTTTTACAAAACCCCTAAGTGAAGAGAGGTTTAGCGTGCTTAGGAGGGGATTAGGAGTGATTGATCCATCCTAGTGGGAGTTTCCACTAGATTAATTGATTTTGATGATTAGAATGCGGTTAAAATAGAGTTTCTATTCAATGATCATCAAATCAGATCCCAATTAGGTGATTTTCCCTCATTTGGCACGGTTATAGCATGACTTTTAGGTGCGTGCCAAGGTTAGAGACGACTCGAGTAAGTTTCAGAGCCGGCTCCTAAGGGGGAGTCGACTCGCGCATATTCTGGAGTCGACTCGAGGTCGAGTCGACTCGCGACTCAGGGGAGTCGACTCGCAGTCGGGATCCGACTTTTTAACCCTAGGTTTGTCGTTTCGCAAACACTTTTCTTTCAAGCCGCCACTGTTCAAAAAGCCCTAGAGCCGACTCCTAGGTCGTCCCCGATCGTCTCCAACCTCTGTTCGGTCGATTTTTCACCGGTTCTTAGGATTTTCGTCCGTTCCTAGGTCGTCTCCGGTCCGTCCCGAGTCTCCTCCGTCGACCTTTCTTCGTCCTTTAGGTGTTTCTTCCCGTTTAGGTCAAGATGCCTCGTAAGACCGTGGTTAGGAAGAGGTCCCGTCCCGAGGCCGGTCCCGAGCGGCGCTCCAAGGCGCGGCACGATCCCGCGAGGCAACCACCTCCGGCTCGTTCCCCGCCTAGGGCGGTTCCCGCAAGGCCGTTGGCCGGGAAGGCCGTCACCACCGGGAGGTATGTCGACTTTGACTATCTCTCCCGGGAAGGGTTCACCATAGGTGATAGGCTTAGAGCCCAGGGCCTAGAGTACTTCCTCACTTTGGACCTTCCCACTTACCCTGGCCTTGTTCAACAGTTTTATAGTACCGTCCATCGGGGAGATGGAGGTATCGAGGGCACAGTAGTAGGTGTCCCTGTGCGTGTCACGGAGGATCTCATTGCCCACATCCTCCACCTTCCATTAATAGGGATGGCTCCCGCACACCCTGAGGATAGAGTTGAGGCCCTTACGGTCGTCTTAGGGCATCCACCTCAGTCCCCCCTAGACGAGGTATCTGCTAGCTCACTTCCTATTGAAGTGAGAATCCTTTTGAGTATTCTGTCTAGATCCATCTTCCCTAAGACAGGAAGATTTGATTTTGTAAATGAGAGGGACCTAGCTGTTATGTCTTACATTCTTCAGGACACCCCGGTCAACTTCCCCAAACTCATCTATAGGTATATGTGTGAGCCCCTAGATAGACCTAGGCTCACCCTCCCATACGGCATGATTTTTACTCTTCTCTTTAGGGAGTACGAGATTCCCATTCCTGAGAGGGAACCCTCTCGTGCATTGCGATGGACAGATCGCTTGTGTACGGGGACCATGCACAGGATGGGGTTTCGGAAGAGAGAAGGGATCTGGGTTAGGAAGTCTACCCTCACCGCTCAGACCACCAGACCTTCACCTAGTCCTGAGCCCGATTCAGACTACCCTGACCTTCCAAACCATCCAGGCCTCCCATCCACTCCTCCTGCTCCTACCACCTCCGCCGGACCTTCCTCCTCGGCACCACCCTCTATGGCGGTCCGGATTGATCCTGAGCAGCTCCGGGAGCTGCGACAGGAGATAGTCAGAGAGGTGAGGGATGAGCTGCTTCGGGAGCTCCGAGGTGCGGTGCCTGCTCCCACTCCTGCACCTGTATCTTCTCAGTTGGTCCCTTCCTTGACAGCCGTGACTGACATGACGGCTCATGTACGGGAAGAGATCTACAATGTCCGGAGTTTGGTCCAGGCCCAGTTCCACAGCATGAGTGAGGTCACGAGCTCCACTCGACAGATGCGAGAGGAGATAGGTCGTGACATGCACACCACCACCGAGGGGGCCGAGCGCTTGGCGAATGTACTCATCGACAAGCTGGACGCACTTCAGACATCGGTGACTGGGCTTCAGGCGTCGGTGACAGAGCTCTCCACTACACATAGCAGAGCCACCACGTCTATCATCACACAGCTTGGCCATGTCACAGATGCAGTCACCCTCCTCATGGAGCAGAGCCGATTGAGAGGAGGAGCCACATCCTCGAGAGGAGGAGCCACATCCTCCAGAGGAGGAGATGCATCCTCGAGAGGGGGAGCTTCATCCTCGAGGAGGACATAGATGTGTTTGAGTTCTGTTTTGTATTGTTTTACTTTACTTATTGTATGCTCAAATCTACTTCAATTCATATCAATACAATGAGTAGACATCTTATCTTCAATTATGTGCCATTTGATGATTGTTTGTACCATTGATTGTGGTTGATTACCTCCTTTTTGGTATGATGACAAAAAGGGGGAGAAATATGTATAAAATGTGTAAAAGGGGAGAAAAATAAAAAAAATATATGTAAAAAAAATCAATGAAAATAAATAAAAAGATAAACTCTTAAAAACACACACAAATTTGTTCTAAGTGGATTCGGTACCTCGAGGCTCATTATCTCTCTTTTGGGGCTCCTAATGGAGTAATCTCCAGAATCTATTCAAGGGATATTTGGAGATTAGCTGAATCCTACTCAAGAACAAATTGACAGATTTTTCCTCTAAAAACAAAAAATTCAGTTCAAAAACTTCAAAGCATTAAAAGAAAATTCAGAGAATCAAAACATAGTTGAATGCATATGTTGAGGGGGAGAATCTGAATTTTAATCAAGCTAAATCATTAATGACATATAAGCCAAACAATTGATTGCATAATATGAAGGCTTATATAATTTCAAATGAAAGGGGAAGCTTTAACTCCGAAATTTATTGTTTCACTCCTTTCAAACTTGGATAAATTAAATTATCAGACATTTGAATTCATTTATGGATTTTATTTCATTATTTATTGAGCAAGTCATTTTACAAATACTCAAAGTTTTGTCATCATCAAAAAGGGGGAGATTGTAGAGTGATTGATTAAAACCCCATTTGATTTTGATGAGCTCAAAGCATTCGAGTATATCTTGTGATTACTAATGAATTCAATTGAGTATTTCAGTGAAAATCCTATCCAAGTGTCTCTAGATTTTGGTTCATAGTATTTTGGATAAGTTAAGAAGTCTGCTGAACCAAAGTCTGAGACTCGAGTCGACTCCCGAGTATCACGAGTCGACTCCAAGCGTATCAAGTTCACTGGCACGAGCTCGAGTCGACTCCAGACTAGTACGAGTCGACTCCGACTGAGAACAGAAAGAAGAACAGAAAGCCTCATCTCAGAACCTGTCAACGAGTCGACTCCTGAAGTGCGCGAGTCGACTCCAATGTTCAACGAGTCGACTCCAGGGTAGTAAGAGTCGACTCCAAGAGGTACACAAAGAAAAGTCAGAGAGCAGTTTTCGAGTCTGAGATTCGAGTCGACTCCAGTGGAACGCGAGTCGACTCCGATGGTTGGCAAGTCGACTCCAGAGAAAGCAAGAGTCGACTCTCAGCGGTACACAAAGAAAAGGTCAGAGAGCATTTTATGGACTCTGAGATTCGAGTCGACTCCCGCAATACGCGAGTCGACTCCGAGACTGTGCGACCATCGACAGACAGAAAACCATGTTACTGCCTCTGAGATTCGAGTCGACTCCCAGACAGCTCGAGTCGACTCCCAGACAAGCTTCACGTCAAAAGGCAGAAGACCAACTTTCGGAAACTGAGAGCCGAGTCGACTCCAAGGAAGTTCGAGTCGACTCCAAGACTGGATGAGCCAAAAGACAGAGAATCGGGAGTTCGGGCTCTGAGATTCGAGTCGACTCCAAGGACAGTCGAGTCGACTCGAGTGGACAAAATTCAAAATTGGATCCACGGACTTCAGTGGATGAGCCGACTCCAAAATTGCCAGGTCAGCTCCAGAAGTTGGCGAGTCGACTCCGGGTCAAGACGAGTCGACTCCCAGTCGTGACGGCAACTTTAATTCAAATTTAGAACAGTTGCCGAGTCGACTCCGGAAAAGCTTGAGTCGACTCCCGCTACAGCCGAGTCGACTCCTGATCGCGCGAGTCGACTCCAACCCACCAACGGTCATATTGTCAGGCTGCGCAGAGTGTGCAGAACGGACAAAAAAAGCAGTGTAACGGCTAGTTTCCGTGGGGGTTGGCTTAAATAGCCACAGAAGACTGTAGCAAGACAGAGAACAACCATTCCACTCCAAGCATTCAAGCTTTCAAGCTCTGCAACGTGCTCTTCAACGAAAAAGGGGAAGATCAGCATTTACTGCAACCAACTACATCTTCCCAGCAATTAAAGCCTCCTCCTCCTGCATTCAAGTCGACTACTCATTCGAGAGGAGACCTGAGTTCAAGAAGCCATTCCTCTACTTCAGCTTAAAAGCGTTTGAGGGCTTCTAAACTCCTCTTTTGATTATATTGTTTCACATCTGCTTTTGAGAAGCTTATTTTCCTTTCTTTCTATAACTTGTATTTACTTGGTTCAATCGGGGGATTGAATCAAGGGGATTAAGGTTGGTTGGTGAGCCAAGTTAAAAACCAACGTGTGTAAGGGTTTGATTGTGAGCCCGGAAAAACAATCGGGGTTGGTTCTAGTCGGTGAGCCTGGGAAAACCGACCGAGTTCGTTGTGAGCTCGTAAAACAACAAGTTTGGTTGTGAGCTTGCAAAACAACCGGCTGTAATCCAAGGGGGTTATAGTGAATTCCCAAGAGAGACTTGGGGAGTGGACGTAGGAGCAAGGGGTAGCTCCGAACCACTATAAAACTCTGTGTTTGCATTGGATTGTCTCTTCTCTTCTTCCTCTCACATCACTCACAGCACTTAGCATTAATTAAATAACTTGCAATAGTTTTTAATTAATCATCCATAACGTTTTAATTATCCAAATTAATTTAAAACCCAATTCACCCCCCCCTCTTGGGTTGTCTATCTGGGCAACAAGTGGTATCAGAGCCAAAAACTCTTCCACTCAAGAGTTAAAAGATCAAAATGACAACCCCATTTGGATCTTCTCACATTGAGGGTCAGTCCACCCAAAGACCCCCTTTCTTTAATGGATCCGACTACTCATACTGGAAGGCTAGGATGAGAATATTCATCCAAGCCCAAGATTATGAGATGTGGACCATTGTAGTAAATGGCCCATACATCCCATCCATATATGTAGATGGTGTCAAGGTACCCAAACTAGAAACGGATTGGGATGAACATGACATGAGGAAGGCACAACTAAACTCTAAAGCTATGAATGTGTTTTATTGTGCCTTAGATAGAAATGAATTCAATAGGGTCTCTACTTGCAACTCTGCAAAAGAGATCTGGGATAGACTTGAAGTGACCCATGAGGGCACGAATCAAGTTAAAGAATCCAAAATTAATATATTGGTTCATAAGTATGAACTATTTAAAATGGATTCTAATGAGACAATCACTAGCATGTTCACTAGGTTTACTGACATTGTCAATGGCCTAAAAAGCCTTGGCAAGAGCTATACTAACAGTGATCTTGTCAGGAAAATACTTCGCTGTCTACCAAGGTCATGGGAAGCCAAGGTGACGGCAATCCAAGAAGCTAAAGACTTGAACAAGCTTCCACTCGAAGAGCTCCTTGGATCCCTAATGACTCACGAGCTAACCATGAAGCAACACAGCGAAGAAGAGTCCTCCCATAAGAAAAAGGTAATAGCACTTAAATCTACTTCATCTAACAAGGACCTGTCTTGCAGTAGCAGCAGTGAAGAAGAAGAACATGAGGAAGATGATGGTGAGGCTCTTCTTGTGCGCAAGTTCAAGAGATTCATCAACCACAAGAAGTCCTATCATCAAAGGAGAGGCCCCTCAAATTTCTACCGCAAGGACAAAGGTAAGGAAAGGGAAAACGAGGGGATTGGGTGTTACGAGTGCAAGAAGCCGGGTCACATAAGAGCAGAGTGCCCCTTACTGAAGAAGGGGAGTAAGTACAAAAAGAAGAAGGCTCTTGTCACTACACTATCCGACTCCGACTCATCATCCTCCTCATCAGATGATGAACAAGAAGAGAAGGCCAATTTCTGCTTCATGGCCAACGAAAACGAGGTAACTTCCGATACGCATCTTGATTTCTCTTTTGATGAACTTTATGATGCATTTAATGAGTTAATAGTAGAATATAAGGCTATAAATCTTAAGAATAAAGAACTGAAAATAGCTAATCAATCATACCTACATAAATACGATAAATTAGTTAAGGATAAGGACTTAATCACCAAAGAAAATATTGAACTTAAAACAAGCAACCAACTTTTAACTCAAAAGACTAACACCTTAACTAAAGATAATGAAAAACTAACTAAGGAATTTTCAGAACTTAAAAAAAATAAACAAACCTTAGATAAGGATCTTACAAAAGAGCTTAATGATCTAAAAGCAGAAAATCAAACACTAACTAAAGAACTTAACAAATACAAACCCTTAGTTGAAAAATTTACATATAGTTCTGAAAAATTAAACATGATACTAAATAGTCAACGAGCAGTATTTAATAAAGCGGGTTTAGGGTATAAACCAAGAAATAAACAAAAACTTCTTAGTAACTTCTTTGTTAAAGCTGGAGAAACTAAAACTAAGAAAATAACCTGCTTTTGTTGTGGAACTATAGGACATAAGGCAAATGCATGTGACTATAGGAAAAGTAAAACAAAAAGGAAAATTAAAAGGGTATGGGTTCCAAAAGGAACCAACTTGACTAACCATGAAGGACCCAAGAAAACTTGGGTACCTAAGATGACATGATTTGCTTGTGTAGGAGTGTCTTGCAGCCAAGGTCAACAAAAATCGCTGGTATTTGGATAGTGGCTGCTCAAGGCACATGACGGGTGATAAAGATCAATTTTTCACCCTTGAAGCTAAGAAGGGAGGTGCTGTGACTTTTGGAGACAACAACCAAGGTCATATCATTGGTATTGGTAAAGTTCAAATCACCCCTTCTACTTTTATAGATAATGTTAGATATGTTGATGGTCTTAAGCATAACTTGTTAAGCATTAGTCAATTATGTGATATAGGATATGATGTTATGTTTAAACCATCACTATGCATTATAACAAATCCTAATGATAATAGTTTAGTTTTTAAAGGAATTAGACGTGGAAATGTATATGTTGTAGACCTAGAAGATCTTGCAAAACATAACCAATGTCTAGTTGTAAATGAAACTAAAGATAATGATGCTAGTTGGTTATGGCACCGTAAGTTAGGTCATGCAAGCATGGACACAATAACTAAACTAGTTAAAAGAGACTCCGTGATAGGTTTGCCAAAATTAAAATTTGAAAAGAACAAAATATGTGAAGCATGTCAATTTGGCAAACAATCTAGGAACTCTTTTAAATCCATAAAATGTGTCTCTACTTCTAGGCCTCTATAATTACTACACATGGACCTATTTGGTCCAACTAGAACAACAAGCCTAGGTGGAAATAAATATGGTCTAGTTATAGTAGATGATTACTCTAGGTACACATGGGTCATGTTTCTAGCGCATAAGGATCAAGCATTTTCTATGTTTAAGAAGTTCCATAAGGAAGTAACAAATGCTAGAGAGTCTTCAGTCATAGCCATTAGAAGTGACCATGGTACCGAATTCGAAAATCAATCATTTGATGAATTTTGTAGTAAAAAGGGGATAACCCATAATTTCTCAGCACCTAGGACACCACAACAAAATGGAGTTGTGGAAAGGAAGAATAGAACACTAGAGAAAATGGCTAGGACTATGTTATGTGAAAGTAACCTCCCTAAGTACTTTTGGGGAGAAGCCATTAATACCTCTTGTCACATATTAAATAGAGTTTTATTAAGACCCATTATAAAGAAAACACCTTATGAACTTTGGAAAAACAGAAAACCAAAAGTTAATTACTTTCATGCCTTTGGATGTAGGTGTTTTGTACATAATAATGGGAAAGATAATCTAGGGAAATTTGATCCTAAATCTGATGAAGGAATATTCTTAGGTTATTCTACAACTAGTAAAGCCTATAGAGTCTTTAATAAAAGAACCTTAGTCATAGAAGAATCTATACATGTAGTATTTGATGACTCTAGTGACATCTCCTCTAGTAAGAAAGTTAATTTTGATGATGATGTTGAAATACTTGAAGAAAAGATAGATGAGATGGGATTACAAGATGATAATCAAAAATTGATTGAAGAAGCATCATCAAGTCAAGAGCCTATTGTGGATCATGGGCTAACAAAAGCTTGGAGGTATGCTCACGGGCATCCTAAGGAACTCATTCTAGATGATCCATCTCAACCGGTTAGGACTAGAGCTTCACTTAGAAATCTAAATAACCATCTAGCTTTTGTCTCACACTTTGAGCCCAAACATATAGAAGAAGCTGAAAATGATGTAAATTGGATAAATGCAATGCAAGAAGAACTAAACCAATTTACTAGAAACAAAGTGTGGGATCTAGTAGAGAGACCTTCTAAATATCCAATTATAGGTACAAAATGGATATATAAAAATAAGCTAGATGAAAATGGAATTGTTATAAGGAATAAGGCTAGACTAGTGGCAAAGGGTTATAATCAAGAAGAAGGCATAGATTTTGATGAAACCTTTGCTCCCGTAGCTAGACTTGAGGCTATTAGACTATTATTAGCATATGCATGCTCTAAGGATTTCAAACTATTTCAAATGGATGTAAAAAGTGCATTTTTAAATGGGTATATTAATGAGGAAGTGTATGTAGAACAACCTCCTGGTTTTGAAAATCATCAATACCCTAATCATGTGTATAAACTGAACAAAGCACTTTATGGATTAAAACAAGCACCTAGAGCATGGTATGAGAGACTTAGTAAATTCCTATTAGAACATGAATTCTCTAGGGAAAATGTAGACACAACATTATTTCTGAAAAAGCAAAATAAGGAGATGCTATTTGTACAGATTTATGTTGATGATATCATTTTCGGTGCTACTAACAATCGCCTCTGCGAAGAGTTTGCTGATTTGATGCAGAGTGAGTTTGAGATGAGCATGATGGGAGAGCTGAACTACTTCCTCGGGCTTCAAATCAAACAATCTGAAGGAGGCATCTTCATCAATCAAACAAAATATGTCAAGGAGATGCTCAAGAAGTTTGATATGGAAGGAAACAAATCAATCAGCACCCCCATGAGCTCATCATGCAAATTAGATCAAGACGAATCAGGTAAATCTGTAGATCAAAAACTTTATAGAGGTATGATAGGATCTTTACTATATCTTACTGCAAGTAGACCTGATATTATGTTTAGTGTTTGCATGTGTGCTAGATATCAGGCTAATCCTAAAGAATCACACCTAGCTGCAGTTAAGAGAATTTTTAAATACTTAATAGGAACTAAGAACATAGGGCTATGGTACTCTAAAGAATCTAGCCTAAACTTAATAGGGTACACAGATTCAGACTTCGCTGGATGTAAGCTTGATAGAAAAAGTACCAGCGGGTCGTGTCAGTTTCTAGGAGAAAACCTAATCTCATGGTTTAGCAAGAAACAAAACACGGTTGCATTATCCACTGCAGAAGCTGAATATGTGGCAGCCGGGAGTTGTTGTGCTCAAATCTTGTGGATTAAACAACAATTAGAAGATTATGGCAGTAAACAAGATAAAATCCCCATTAATTGTGATAATACAAGTGCCATAAATCTAACTAAAAATCCAATTCAACATTCAAGAACTAAACACATTGAGATAAGACATCACTTCATAAGAGATCATGTATTGAATGGTGATGTGTCACTCCAATTTGTTTGTACTGATAATCAATTAGCAGATATTTTTACAAAACCCCTAAGTGAAGAGAGGTTTAGCGTGCTTAGGAGGGGATTAGGAGTGATTGATCCATCCTAGTGGGAGTTTCCACTAGATTAATTGATTTTGATGATTAGAATGCGGTTAAAATAGAGTTTCTATTCAATGATCATCAAATCAGAACCCAATTAGGTGATTTTCCCTCATTTGGCACGGTTATAGCATGACTTTTAGGTGCGTGCCAAGGTTAGAGACGACTCGAGTAAGTTTCAGAGCCGGCTCCTAAGGGGGAGTCGACTCGCGCATATTCTGGAGTCGACTCGAGGTCGAGTCGACTCGCGACTCAGGGGAGTCGACTCGCAGTCGGGATCCGACTTTTTAACCCTAGGTTTGTCGTTTCGCAAACACTTTTCTTTCAAGTCGCCACTGTTCAAAAAGCCCTAGAGCCGACTCCTAGGTCGTCCCCGATCGTCTCCAACCTCTGTTCGGTCGATTTTTCACCGGTTCTTAGGATTTTCGTCCGTTCCTAGGTCGTCTCCGGTCCGTCCTGAGTCTCCTCCGTCGACCTTTCTTCGTCCTTTAGGTGTTTCTTCCCGTTTAGGTCAAGATGCCTCGTAAGACCGTGGTTAGGAAGAGGTCCCGTCCCGAGGCCGGTCCCGAGCGGCGCTCCAAGGCGCGGCACGATCCCGCGAGGCAACCACCTCCGGCTCGTTCCCCGCCTAGGGCGGTTCCCGCAAGGCCGTTGGCCGGGAAGGCCGTCACCACCGGGAGGTATGTCGACTTTGACTATCTCTCCCGGAAAGGGTTCACCATAGGTGATAGGCTTAGAGCCCAGGGCCTAGAGTACTTCCTCACTTTGGACCTTCCCACTTACCCTGGCCTTGTTCAACAGTTTTATAGTACCGTCCATCGGGGAGATGGAGGTATCGAGGGCACAGTAGTAGGTGTCCCTGTGCGTGTCACGGAGGATCTCATTGCCCACATCCTCCACCTTCCATTAGTAGGGATGGCTCCCGCACACCCTGAGGATAGAGTTGAGGCCCTTACGGTCGTCTTAGGGCATCCACCTCAGTCCCCCCTAGACGAGGTATCTGCTAGCTCACTTCCTATTGAAGTGAGAATCCTTTTGAGTATTCTGTCTAGATCCATCTTCCCTAAGACAGGAAGATTTGATTTTGTAAATGAGAGGGACCTAGCTGTTATGTCTTACATTCTTCAGGACACCCCGGTCAACTTCCCCAAACTCATCTATAGGTATATGTGTGAGCCCCTAGATAGACCTAGGCTCACCCTCCCATACGGCATGATTTTTACTCTTCTCTTTAGGGAGTACGAGATTCCCATTCCTGAGAGGGAACCCTCTCGTGCATTGCGATGGACAGATCGCTTGTGTACGGGGACCATGCACAGGATGGGGTTTCGGAAGAGAGAAGGGATCTGGGTTAGGAAGTCTACCCTCACCGCTCAGACCACCAGACCTTCACCTAGTCCTGAGCCCGATTCAGACTACCCAGACCTTCCAGACCATCCAGGCCTCCCATCCACTCCTCCTGCTCCTACCACCTCCGTCGGACCTTCCTCCTCGGCACCACCCTCTATGGCGGTCCGGATTGATCCTGAGCAGCTCCGGGAGCTGCGATAGGAGATAGTCAGAGAGGTGAGGGATGAGCTGCTTCGGGAGCTCCGAGGTGCGGTGCCTGCTCCCACTCCTGCACCCGTATCTTCTCAGTTGGTCCCTTCCTTGACAGCCGTGACTGACATGACGGCTCATGTACGGGAAGAGATCTACAATGTCCGGAGTTTGGTCCAGGCCCAGTTCCACAGCATGAGTGAGGTCACGAGCTCCACTCGACAGATGCGAGAGGAGATAGGTCGTGACATGCACACCACCACCGAGGGGGCCGAGCGCTTGGCGAATGTACTCATCAACAAGCTGGACGCACTTCAGACATCGGTGACTGGGCTACAGGCGTCGGTGACAGAGCTCTCCACTACACATAGCAGAGCCACCACGTCTATCATCACACAGCTTGGCCATGTCACAGATGCAGTCACCCTCCTCATGGAGCAGAGCCGATTGAGAGGAGGAGCCACATCCTCCAGAGGAGGAGATGCATCCTCGAGAGGGGGAGCTTCATCCTCGAGGAGGACATAGATGTGTTTGAGTTCTGTTTTGTATTGTTTTACTTTACTTATTGTATGCTCAAATCTACTTCAATTCATATCAATACAATGAGTAGACATCTTATCTTCAATTATGTGCCATTTGATGATTGTTTGTACCATTGATTGTGGTTGATTACCTCCTTTTTGGTATGATGACAAAAAGGGGGAGAAATATGTATAAAATGTGTAAAAGGGGAGAAAAATAAAAAAAATATATGTAAAAGAAATCAATGGAAATAAATAAAAAGATAAACTCTTAAAAACACACACAAATTTGTTCTAAGTGGATTCGGTACCTCGAGGCTCATTATCTCTCTTTTGGGGCTCCTAATGGAGTAATCTCCAGAATCTATTCAAGGGATATTCGGAGATTAGCTGAATCCTACTCAAGAACAAATTGACAGATTTTTCCTCTAAAAACAAAAAATTCAGTTCAAAAACTTCAAAGCATTAAAAGGAAATTCAGAGAATCAAAACATAGTTGAATGCATATGTTGAGGGGGAGAATCTGAATTTTAATCAAGCTAAATCATTAATGACATATAAGCCAAACAATTGATTGCATAATATGAAGGCTTATATAATTCCAAATGAAAGGGGGAGCTTTAACTCCGAAATTTGTTGTTTCACTCCTTTCAAACTTGGATAAATTAAATTATCAGACATTTGAATTCATTTATGGATTTTATTTCATTATATATTGAGCAAGTCATTTTACATATACTCAAAGTTTTGTCATCATCAAAAAGGGAGAGATTGTAGAGTGATTGATTAAAACCCCATTTGATTTTGATGAGCTCAAAGCATTTGAGTATATCTTGTGATTACTAATGAATTCAATTGAGTGTTTCAGTGAAAATCCTGTCCAAGTGTCTCTAGATTTTGGTTCATAGTATTTTGGATAAGTTAAGAAGTCTGCTGAACCAAAGTCTGAGACTCGAGTCGACTCCCGAGTATCACGAGTCGACTCCAAGCGTATCAAGTTCACTGGCACGAGCTCGAGTCGACTCCAGACTAGTACGAGTCGACTCCGACTGAGAACAGAAAGAAGAACAGAAAGCCTCATCTCAGAACCTGTCAACGAGTCGACTCCTGAAGTGCGCGAGTCGACTCCAATGTTCAACGAGTCGACTCCAGGGTAGTAAGAGTCGACTCCAAGAGGTACACAAAGAAAAGTCAGAGAGCAGTTTTCGAGTCTGAGATTCGAGTCGACTCCAATGGAACGCGAGTCGACTCCGATGGTTGGCAAGTCGACTCCAGAGAAAGCAAGAGTCGACTCTCAGCGGTACACAAAGAAAAGGTCAGAGAGCATTTTATGGACTCTGAGATTCGAGTCGACTCCCGCAATACGCGAGTCGACTCCGAGACTGTGCGACCATCGACAGACAGAAAACCATGTTACTGCCTCTGAGATTCGAGTCGACTCCCAGACAGCTCGAGTCGACTCCCAGACAAGCTTCACGTCAAAAGGCAGAAGACCAACTTTCGGAAACTGAGAGCCGAGTCGACTCCAAGGAAGTTCGAGTCGACTCCAAGACTGGATGAGCCAAAAGACAGAGAATCGGGAGTTCGGGCTCTGAGATTCGAGTCGACTCCAAGGACAGTCGAGTCGACTCGAGTGGACAAAATTCAAAATTGGATCCACGGACTTCAGTGGATGAGCCGACTCCAAAATTGCCAGGTCAGCTCCAGAAGTTGGCGAGTCGACTCCGGGTCAAGACGAGTCGACTCCCAGTCGTGACGGCAACTTTAATTCAAATTTAGAACAGTTGCCGAGTCGACTCCGGAAAAGCTTGAGTCGACTCCCGCTACAGCCGAGTCGACTCCTGATCGCGCGAGTCGACTCCAACCCACCAACGGTCATATTGTCAGGCTGCGCAGAGTGTGCAGAACGGACAAAAAAAGCAGTGTAACGGCTAGTTTCCGTGGGGGTTGGCTTAAATAGCCACAGAAGACTGTAGCAAGACAGAGAACAACCATTCCACTCCAAGCATTCAAGCTTTCAAGCTCTGCAACGTGCTCTTCAACGAAAAAGGGGAAGATCAGCATTTACTGCAACCAACTACATCTTCCCAGCAATTAAAGCCTCCTCCTCCTGCATTCAAGTCGACTACTCATTCGAGAGGAGACCTGAGTTCAAGAAGCCATTTCTCTACTTCAGCTTAAAAGCGTTTGAGGGCTTCTAAACTCCTCTTTTGATTATATTGTTTTATTTTCATCTGCTTTTGAGAAGCTTATTTTCCTTTCTTTCTATAACTTGTATTTACTTGGTTCAATCGGGGGATTGAATCAAGGGGATTAAGGTTGGTTGGTGAGCCAAGTTAAAAACCAACGTGTGTAAGGGTTTGATTGTGAGCCCGGGAAAACAATCGGAGTTGGTTCTAGTCGGTGAGCCTGGAAAAACCGACCGAGTTCGTTGTGAGCTCGTAAAACAACAAGTTTGGTTGTGAGCTTGCAAAACAACCGGCTGTAATCCAAGGGGGTTATAGTGAATTTCCAAGAGAGACTTGGGGAGTGGACGTAGGAGCAAGGGGTAGCTCCGAACCACTATAAAACTCTGTGTTTGCATTGGATTGTCTCTTCTCTTCTTCCTCTCACATCACTCACAGCACTTAGCATTAATTAAATAACTTGCAATAGTTTTTAATTAATCATCCATAACGTTTTAATTATCCAAATTAATTTAAAACCCAATTTACCCCCCCCTCTTGGGTTGTCTATCTGGGCAACACTTATCCTAGGGCTCGGTCGAATTCCGAGTTAAACTCGGAGAGTCCCCCCCGAGCCCAAGCACGTCCTAGACATAAGCACCGCTATATTACTGGTCTTGGGCCCCTAGTTCAGCTATGCCGAGCCATAACGCAAGTTCGGTTATATAGCGGACGAAGTTGGAGCCGCAGAACCTAATTCCTTAATATAAAAACGGATTCAAACGAAAGATCTTTAGTCAGCCAAAAATGGAATCAAAGCATAAGTCATAACAAATGTATATTCATTTTAAAAAGCCCATAGGCCAAGTACAAGAGTCCGGACTCGGCCTAAACAAGTATAAAGGCCATTCCGACTTACACAAAAAAAAAGAGAGCAGAAAGGAAAGGAGAACTATATAAAGGGCTCAGGCCCGGCGATTTCAGCAACGGTCGGCTCCTCTGCGGTCGAGGCCTCCACGGTAGCCTCGGGAACCGCCCCGGTGACCTCGGGGGCGATCTCGCCTTCTTCAGCTTGACCCTCCTGGTCGGCCCCGCCAGAGGTTGGAACCTCTGCCTCCGCCTCCGCTTCTGGATTTTCGACCCCAGCGCCTGGTTGAAGCAGGCTAAGGTCGAAGTCGGGAAGAAGTCGCCGCAACTGGTTGCGGAAGTCCTTGAAGCCCTGGATGAGCCCGTTGACGCCTTCCTCTTCCATCAAGTCGCGAAACTCTTCCGATTCACGGAAGAGCTTGACGGCGTCCTGGGCCTGCTCCCGGGCCTCCTTCTCCCGAGCCTCATGGTAGGCGGCCTTCCGCTCCAAAGTCTTTATTTCTCTTTCGCGGTCCGCGAGCAGAGATTGCACGTCAAGTAGACGGATCTCGAGATCTTGGACCTTTATTCGAGCCTCCCCCACCTCCTGCTCGCGAATAGCGAGCGACGATTCGGCCTCCGTCCGGCGGGCCTCAGCGGCGCGCACTTCAGACCTGGTCAAAGTGTGCGCGCCCCTCTCCTCTTCAAGTTCGGCGACCAGAGCCCGAACCTCGTCCTCGGCCGCCCCTAGCTTCGCTTGAAGCACTTTCTGCTCGGCCCCGGACGCGAGAAACTTTGTTTCGGCCTCCTCACGCCCCCTTTGATGCCTTCGGGCCCGGTCCCGATAGTCCTGGATGATGTGAATCATCGTTTCGGTCTCGTGGAGGCGCTGCAAGAGGAACACGTAAGAAATAGTTTTAAGCCGAAACACAAATTTGCACAGAAATAAAAGCTGACTTACTCGGATGGAGGAGCAAATAGTGGAATCCATGAACTCGCCATAGTTCATGGACCGGATCTTGGCCTGGTCGGCCGGGAGCAGCGCGACCCGGAGAACTTCGCGCGCCACTTGTACGCTGTCGAGGGCCGAGTCGCCCTCAAAGACGGCCCATCCAGGAGCGTATGGCACCCGCTCCTGGGGGCCCGATGAACCCGACAGGCCGGCCTCGGCCGGCCTGGGTGCAGCCGACCCCGTCGCTTCCTGACTATTCCCCGGCTCGGAACCGGAGAGCTGGGGTCGGATTGGCGGCCGACTTGACCGCCGCATGGTAGAAGAAGGGCGCACGAGCGCCAAATCTATCGAAGTCCTCCCTCCCTGGTCGGAATTTGGAGCTTCCTGCCGACCAGAGATTTGCGAAATGGGCATCGGGCATGGGAGTGCCATCGTGGCTCCGCCAGAGCCTACGCCCTCTCCCCGACCAGCCTCAGGGCGCACGGGGCGAGGAGCGCGCACCTCAACCGTTGTGGTCGTCGAGGTCTTCGCCGAGGTCTTTGCTTTCTTCCTCGGCTCGGTCGGTTCTCCTGAGAGTTCGGCCGCCCTCTTTTGGAACCGGGCGTATAGGACCTCGCTCTTGGTCACCATTTTTGCGATATCTGCAAGGACGAGCAGGATTAAAACTTGGAAACTGTAACAAAATGAAAAAGACACCCTACTGCTACTCTTACCATGGGGACGCGCCGAGCTCAGCCCAACATTCACTAGAGCATCCTCACTGATGAGGCCGCTCAGTAAGATGCCGCCCCCAAGGTTGCGAATGGTGTCGAGGACCCCTTGCTCGCGCGAAGAAAGCTTAGGGACTTTATTGACAGACTTGAGTTGGGTTGGCCCCCACCTAGGGTTAAATCCCCATGTCCGTTCAGACCCCAGGAAGAAGAACTTCTTCTTCCAGTCATGAATGGAGGAGGGGGCACCCTGAAAAAGTGGCCGACCCACCCGAAGGGCGATATAGAGCCACTCTCCGTCTCCCGGGTTCGACTTTAACACAAAAAGTCGCCGAAAAACATTAACAGAGGTCGGAATCCCGTGCAGTAAGCACAACGACAGGAAACCGATCACTGTTCTCCAGGCATTCGGAGCGAGTTGCGCCGGAACCAGCTGGTATTCCGTTAGCAACTCATCCACGAAGCCGTGAAGAAGAAACCGTAGGCCAGCCCAGAGTGATTCCAGATACACTCCAATCCGGCCTACTGGAGGGTCGGTCACCCGATCCCCCTGCCTGGCGGGCTCCAACTGGAACCCTTGGAGAGGAAAAAAACATTCCTCGGTCATTTCCACCTCCAGTACATCCATGGTGGACTCGACTTCACTTGGACCGAAACCCATTAGGAAAAAGGAAAAGAGATTATTGGGAGAAAAAGAAGAAAAGGGAAAGGGACCTGTGAGACGCCGGGAACAAAAACCTCGGACTGAGAAAAACTGGAGGAAGAAGACAATAAGAAAGGAGAAGGAAGCCAGGTGAGGGTTTATATAAATCCCTCCAACGGCCCAGATCAGCAAAAAAAAAAAAAAAAACGCTGCTCCCCATTCGGGTTACGACGCGTGTCAATCCAAAAGATAAAACGCCGCATTTATTCCGGGCTGACGCTTCGAACACAGAAGCGCCCTATCGAATCATACGGCCCCATCATGAGCCCACGACGCGAGGACGCCTCGGAGAAGGCGTTCCGATAATGAGGTATTCTCGGGAAAGAAGAAACGCCGCCTATTAAAGGCGTCTCAAAGCGCCCGATAATTCAAAAACGCGCAATAATTTCAAAATTTTCCATAATAACCCAACTAAAACTACTTCCCGCGCTCAAGCTAGTAGCCAGCTAGAACTAGGAAGTCGAGGGGTAGTGTTGGGAGATTACCCAAGTCACAACACCTCAGAGGCGCTCGACCGAAGAGCACCGACCAAAGAGGCGCTCGACCGAAGAGCGCCGACCAGAGAAGCGCTCGATTGGAAAGCACTGACCAGAGACAAAAAGCGCCAAATAGAGGCGCTCGGCTGGAAGGTACTCGACCGAAGAGCACCGACCAAAGAGGCGCTCGACCGAAGAGCGCCGACCAGAGAAGCGCTCGATTGGAAAGCGCTGACCAGAGACAAAAAGCGCCAAATAGAGGCGCTCGGCTGGAAGGTACTCGACCGAAGAGCACCGACCAAAGAGGCGCTCGACCGAAGAGCGCCGACCAGAGAAGCGCTCGATTGGAAAGCGCTGACCAGAGACAAAAAGCGCCAAATAGAGGCGCTCGGCTGGAAGGTACTCGACCGAAGGGCACCGACCAGGAGCAATCCCGCCACAGGACACACCGCTAAGCGACCTGCTCGGCTCGGCACCTCCGCTAGGCCCATGCCTTAGCCGAATACCCAATCACCGCCTAATCCTCCAACAAGTCTGACAACCAAGTACGTAACTCCACTACAATCTGCCACCGTCCCTAAGTCATCAAGGCACGGGATCTCCACAGGAACTCAGCATGACCTGTCATTAATGCATAAGACCCCCTCGGGCCTCCGATGCACTCAGTCATTAAATGAACACAGCTCAAGACGATCTCCGGATCACTGAACCATCACAACGTATGGCTCACCCTGACCACCGGTTCACTCAGCAATTAATGAACTTACTATCTACGAACCCCCGGGCCTACCATAACCGGCGGTTCAACACACTCCAATGGGCCCAACCGACCGTGACAGCTCCCTGACTCCGGTCTGATCCGGCCTTATTCTCCACAACAACATTAATGAGCGTGATCGCGTCCAATTATTGCAAAAGGAGACAAACTCCCCTGTCACCTCCCAGGTAACGTTATGTCCCTCTATAAAAGGGGCGGGCCCTCTTCCACTACGACACACAGATTAGCCCCCTCTGACTTAAGCTTCGGAGGGCCGGCGCCGGATAATCCGGCCACCGGCTTTTTTGCAGGACTACCCAGGGGAACACCGCCAGTCGGCGCACCGCCTCCCACCATCCCAGCAGCGGAACTCCTCCCCCTCCTTGGTCCGCGGCAGCCCCCGGGTCCAATTTCCAGCAACAGTACCCAAGGCCCAACTCAATCCAAGCCACCAATCTGTTCCAACCAATTCAAATGATGCCAACTTCTTGCCTCCCCAATTCATATTCTCATGATTTGGTTCTACTTTTGCTCCAGCTGGAAAAGGGAATGAAGCCTGAAGAATCCCACTCTCCCCTGATAGCTCCAAAATGCCTGACCTCACTTTCCAAACAAGGTCATGGGCCCCATGACTCCACTAGGCCGACTCGTGTACCAAGACAAAGTCACCAACACCACCACCACCATTCGAGCCAATACCTGGCCTGACCCAATTCATGGGTCCCACCCTGACAAAGAACCAGTTTGACCACTGCCTGTGAAATGACTAACAGCAAGCAAAGCAGAGTGGGTGACAGCACGGAGAGAGAGAGAGAGAGAGAGAGAGAGAGAGGTTAAAAGAAAAGGTTAAGTGGTGGTAGGATTTGTCGAGTAGCAAGAGTGGGGAGTACAGGGATTGGAGGCTGCGGAGGGGACAAAGAGGAGATTTGGGTTGCAGGGGAAAATCGTACTTGGTCGGAGGAGATGTCACGTCGCCTTTTTTTTTTCCCTCTTTCTTTTTCCTTTTCTAATATCCTCCGCCGCTGAGCCGACAAAGGGGTTCGACCAGAACCAAATCCCGAAGGCATCCTCCCCTCGGATCTCTCGCTTTGCAGTGGCACCATGATCTTTATATCGAAGCCCTTTGGTATAATAACTATAACTTTTGGGTTGTAGCATCCAAGATTTCCATTTCTTTCTGATCCACTAGTTATTATTAAAATATACTCGTACGATTCTAATGTTTAGTTGATGCATTGTATTGAAAGTTATTCGTACTTTCGGTATATAAATTAAGGTTCGTGTCATCCGCTATATACGGTTGGAGATTTGACTCCATTGGTAATGTTTTCTTTAGAATTGTTATATGCCCTTTTATGTACTTTGTATTGGATTGACATGATTTATTAGGTTAAAAATTAAATGCGTAATCATTCATTGCGGCTTAATACTTATTCTTTTTCATGCAAATTCAAACATACAAGCTTCTATGAGAACATTATTATGGTTTTTAAGGAAAAAAGAAATTAAATATGTGTATTAGCTTGATGAGGTGATGCATCCGCATGTTTTAATGTATCGGTGGCTCTACATATTTATATTTTGTGGAATCTGATTGTGCATAAATAACAAATAGAACAATGTATACTTTGTTGCTTTTGGCGCTATTTTGATCACTGATGCATATTGACATTTGGCAATATGTTGGTGACCTTATTATGCAGAGTTGTTTGCGCAAAAGTAAATACTACATAAAACAAAATTTGAATTTCTTCCATCCAATATATGATCTGTTGTTTGTGTAGATGGTTTCTTTTTTGTTGTTTTTTATGTAGAGTTTTTTTTTTCTTTTTGTGATCTGAAATCAAGATTTTTTCCATATCATCGGAGAGTTTAATAAGATTACTAAAATGTGCAAGCTTCTCAAAATTATATAACCTTCAAAAAAAGAACTTCTAAAAAGTAATATGACAAAATCGTGTGAAGATGCTGGAAATCACAATTCCAAGCAATACTTTTTTCCGCTTTCTCTCTTAGTGTCTTTGTATATACACCAGCAAAAGGGGATTTGACATGGAAAACAAAAATTTATGAAGATATGATATTGGAAAACACTACATGTACAATATCAAATTTGTGCTTTTAATCATGAATTCTTATAATTGGTTTGAAAGCTATGGTTGTATTTTCTAAGTACAATAAGTTTTGTCAGCTTAAGAATAAATTGCTTTTCCTTATAATATTATAGAAGTGTTAGAAGATGAGCTTGTGCATCAACAAGATTGCATAAAAGGGGCCCTGTACTTGATCTTTCGCGGAATATATTCTATAACATATTCTCTTGTTTTGATATTTAAAACATATTTTTACTACTTATAAATTTTTGATTACTCGAGTCAAATGGTATCAAAAGCATTGTGATCTCAAATACTACTTCTCAAAGTTGTAGCAGTCCTCTACTTGTTAATATTTAAAGGTAAAATCTTATCAAGCCCAAATTTGATAGAGTTATATACAGATTGCATGTTTTGGAGGCTAACAAACATTTTTATATATATATAATTGCTCCGCAAGTATACTCAATTTATAATTTTCTATACAAATTGTCGGATTCTACAATTTTGGCTCTTCCCTGCTTGTTAAGATTTTATAATGCAATATTAACATGTCATCTTTATTAGAGCTACACGTGGAATCATCTGCATGTTTTGGAGACCAACAATTAAGCATTCTTTCTAATTAGTTCAACAAGTGCACTCCATTTATAATTTTTAGTACTCATTGTAGTCTACCATTTTTGCGCTTCTCTACTTGTTATGATCTTATGGTACAAGCATATATACATACATACATACATACATACACATATATATATATATATATATATATATATATATATATATATATATATATATATATATATATATATATATATATATATATATATATATATGTAGCACTAACAGACTATCTCTAATAGACCTATATGTTGCAAACAAGTATTTGGGACTATGCATGTATATCGTGAAGCTAACGGAGCGGCCGACTGGGTGCCCGCATATGTAACGAGCTACTCAAGAGGCACCCTATGAACTGGAGAGAGAGATGCCCAGAACACTTCGGGGCCTTTTGTTTTTCAATTTTATTGGGTATATTCGTACTCGTGATGTATGAAATGTCCGTTTTAGCAAAAAAAAAAAGTATTTGAAAAAAAAAAATATTTGGAGACTAACAAAAGTAGTTTTCTACAAGTGTACTCTCATCACTGTGGTGCTTATATTCTTAGTATAATAGGCCATCCCTACCAAACTAAAACTTAGGATTTATCGGTAATTACTCTAGGCAATCGCGTGCATTGTATTCGTATTTCATATTCCTTGTCCCACAAACTCTATCACTGTGGTGCCTGTCAACTTGTTTAAATTCTCGTAGTGCAACCTTATATGGCCATCTCTAACAATAGTACACGTGGAATCACATATTTTTAGAATCTAACAAATATCTTCTGTAGATGCTTGAACAATTGTAGTCCACAATCCAACAAACAGCTCCTGCAAATCACGAAGAATGCGTCGGACTGTGTTGGTCTCCAAAGCATATCCATGAAAACAAGGGAAAGAAGACATACACCCACCTTCACCAATATATAGAAGGACCAAACCTAGCAGTGATGCCAACAGTGGCAAAACATCAATAATTGATACCCGTGTTTCTCACCCATTTCAAGCGATGGAGAGCAAACCCCGGGATCAGCCCCAAGGCCTCGACCTCAGAGGAAAACAAAGTACAAAAGGCCACGGTCCACGTGGTGAACCCACTAAAAAGAAAGCTAGAGATCGAGGCCACAGTCTTTGGCTGACCGAACTACATTTTGGCCTTCTTCTCGACCTCCCACATGGCCATGAGCCGGCTGTGGACCCGGACTTGTCCTTGGCTTTCGTGGACTTCTGTGGATATGGCCAGCTTTTGGGGCTGGTCGCCTATGTTTTTATCGAAGTTATCGATCCATGGGTGTCTAGTTACTGAGGTCCATTATCTCTTTGCCTTTTGGGTTGTTTCGAGGTTGATGGTACATGGCTCAGGTTGGCTTCATTTGCTCAAGGGATTGAGGTGCATGAAATAATCTACAAATAATTTGGGCAGTGTTTCCCAAGGATAATTTTAACCTTAGTTTTTTTTCTTTTCAGTTATGATAAAAAAAAATCTCTCCTCAGAAACATAATATGTCGATGAATATATGTGAATGAATTCTCGAAAATCTCGGACTTTTATTATCTTTTAGTTGGATGCAAGTGATAGGATGAGGGGACATTGATCATATGCATTTAATAAGTTAACACACTCTTGCTTTTTTTTACTTTTTTGCTTTACCAACAAAAGAATATATAATGATACTTGCATTGCGTAAAAATTTCCAAGCAGTTCATTTTTTCCATTTTCCTTGCATATTATCAAATTGATAAAATTTAGAGAATTTAAAGGCCACTCATGCCATGTGAGATTTTTCAGAGGGAGACAGCTTTATTTGGTAGAACTATGCTGCTTTATCTTGCGGGCACATGGTATTCCTTATTGTTTTCAGTAGATAATATAGACAAGAAGATTAGCTAAGCGACTGCAGAGTTACTTTTCCTATGATCCTATCTTTGACTCTTTTTGACGAGACCCGGTAGGTTAAACCTTATCCTTGTCACTGCTCTGAACCTGCTCGACTGTCTCGTCCTTGTGGAGTAGAGTGAGGAGCAAAGTAGAAATATAAATGACAAAATCCTTCGAAAATGACCACACAATGCCATTGCCAACTTCCAAGAGCTCTCAGCCACGCTACCAAATGCCACGTTTAGGGAGTTGGCTTCCCAGGAAGCGTTGTCTCCCGAGTATATACAGCCAGTTTTTTTGAGATAAAAAGAGTATATACAACTAGTTGCTTGTGCGTATATATGTATATATGTATTTATATACAGATATATATTTATATAGCATCATCAGTGTTATAATTGACTTTCCAATCAGCAAGCTATAGGAGCCTTGCTATAGACGATTACCCGTTTTCCAGGTAGTTTGAGAATAATAGCCCAAAGGCGAGTCCTTTAATTAATTAGGACAGTTCTTTAATTAATTGTTTTAACTGCTTCATTGGATCCCATAGATCACAAGGAGATTTCTCTTAAACTAGGGATAAAAAAATAATTTCGCCCCCTAACTTAGAAAGATCCTAAGAAAATCAACTAACCCAAGGTCCCTCTTGGAAATACAAATAGGTTTATCTAACTTCACTTGCAAATATCCATAGAGAGCAGTGTTATATGCAATATCGAGGAAATATTGGACGTAAAATGACAAGGAAAAAAACTTTATCCACCTGTCGATCTATATACCGTAAAACGTTTGAAAAAAAATCACGATAATCTTATTTTTTTTAATTTTAATATTAATATATTATTATATAGTGTCACGGGAGGCCTTTTAAGCAGTTACATTGGCCATATATTAAAGCTTCAATATAGTGACGGTACCCTCGTTTAAACTTTTTGCATTAATTTTTAGAGGCCCCGTATGCCTCTGACTCGTAGTCCTAACCAAGTACAAGACAAAATATTACGGAGCTCGAGGCAAAAGGCCTAAGAGGAGAGCCGAACCCACAGCATGCCTTGGCCACCTCATCCATGTCAACCCCATCATACCATGACATGCGATGCGAACAGCCCATGCATGACATGCGCCGTGAAATACTTCTGACATTCTTTTTGGTGGTATATGGGCTCCCTACGGTACGTACCACACACGCACACGCCCACCCACATAATAACAGATTTATGCGGGGTGGCGAGACTCAAGAGTGCATGGGACTTTGTATCACGTAACAGGCGGGGGGTGACAAGACTGCATGGGACTTCGTATCTCCCATGCTACAGGTGTTATTCTAAAAGGTGCAACTTCTGTAGGGGGACCGGCTCTAGTAATATAATGGGGTGGCAAATGTTCCTTGGGCTTGAGAAAGCTTGGGACACCAAGGTTGTCTCGTCTTGGGAGATCGAGGAGGCCGAGGGGACCATCATAGGGTGTGATAAGGTGCTCTTCGTGTGCTCGTGTGGACAGTGATTGATTGGCGGCTTTTGGGTTTGGTTTGGGAGTGGGGTTGGATAAAAGCTTCTCCTTGGCCAATTTAAGGGGTGGCTGGTGGTTTAAATTTTGACATGAAATTAGCTTGAGCCATGAAAAAGGTGGCATTCCAGGGACGTATTGAAACCCAATCAGAGTTTTCTTTTCAGACTAGGAGATCTTAGAACACTTTGCGGGGACCAATAGCATGACAAATCAAGATGTTGGTTCCCGATGACCAAGATGAAAGGTGCAAGAACCTTCAATTGTCATTGAAGAAGGAGAGAAGATAACAAAAGATATGTGCCCTAACTTGGAGGGCAACTTGGGTGGAACTCAACCTAAACCGGCTTGTTCAACCCACTCATTGTGCAGCGCTAGGTTAAAGTTTTATAAATCTGGATTAACTCTGGGTTCAAAAATTTCAACCTAATTTGAAGCATGTCGACCCGATTCAATCCGACTCTACTCAACCTAATTTACAATTAGTAAATAAATAAATAAATAAATCACATATGTTTGCAATTCATATTTATGTTTCATGCGTTATATGCTTTTTTAGTATTGCATGTTTGTAATTTAAATTGATAAATAACTGAGATCCTGAACCAACAAAAGTATCCCAAAACTTTTCTTTATTTTAAAGTTTTGAATCTAACTTGATTAACACTATTTAATTGATTAACCTGAGTTAAACTGAGTTTAGTTTGGAAGGAGGTTGGGTTAGGTTGTGTTAGAAAAATCTCAACCTGAGACTAGGTTGGATTCGATTGGGGTTGGGAGATATATTGGTTGGATTGGGTTAAGGTTCGCCCTCAACTAGGTCCAACTAGCTCGTGTTGCAGCGGCACCAATCTAGAGACCTGTTGGAGCCTAGTTAAAGCTTTCAATCTTCCAAATCTTAGAACCCTTGAATAGCAAGACTAATCAAGATCTTGGTTCCTATTGATTGAGATGAAAGGTAGAAGAACCTTCAACAAAATTGAAGTACTAGAGAAGATATCAAAAGAAATATTACCTATCACTTTACACCTTTTCAATGTTTAGTAATTCAACAACAAAAAAAAAAAATTATAAGATGGTGAAAATGAGGTTGAAAACCCCGTAGATTATATATATATATATTTGAGAAAAGGATAGTACATCAGAAATGAGGCCATCAAAATTTCATTGGGGTCATGAAATAGGATAAAATATAAATGAGAAAGCTTCCAATAAGAGATTTAAAGATTAAAGTTTTAAGATTCAAGAGGATAAGTTTCCATCATAACTAAGATCCAATTTTCCATTGAGAGATGATTCCTGAATTAGCAAACAAGGTGCTTTTGCCAGAAAGTTGAAAAATCCTGGAATTTATTTCTTTTCAAATCTTCTACCAGATTGAAGCAGCAAGAATGTCTCATGCTATATGGAACTTCTTAGGAATTCTGAGCTCGGCTCAACTACAAGGAGAGCTCAAACAAATTTCAGAGCTTGGCTCAACCATCCAGTTCTTATATATGTAGCGGAAAATCTCCGCTCAGCTTGACTAAAACCTGACCCAATACTTAAATGAGCGAAGCTCGAGAGGGTTTTATTAAGCTCAACCTGAGCTCAAGCCAAGCTCGAGCTGCTTGTTAAAAAGGTGAGCCCAGAACCTGGGAAGCCTGGGTCCTGGCTGGGCCAGTTTGTACCCCCTAAGCATTAACGGGACTTGATATGGACACGAGCCAATAACCTCGGGCGGAAGATTAAATCCACGGGCCTTCTATGTGCCAAAAGCAACCACAGTTTGGAGACTGTGACAAACTCATGGCTGCTGAGTATCGGTCATTAGATATTTCTGTGTTCTGGCTGGAAAGAGTTTTTGGTGCATCAAGCATTTAACTTCTATAATTCCATTTATGAGATCATTATGACAATCATCTTAATGCTTCTATGCAATTATTATATGTCATTTAACTTCTGTTTTTTTTTTTCTTTTCCTGCATTCTCTCTATGCAGCTCACAGCTTTATCTTCTTTTCCTCTTTAGTTTACCTAATTATGATCATCTATCCGGTCCCATGGTGGGAATCAGAGTTTATGTCTAATAGTCATGCCAAGTGGTTGGGAGAAATGAAACTAATCCAAGCTATTCAACCTCCAGACTCAACTATCCAAAAATAAAAAGACAATCCTATCCCCGATGCCGAGGTCAGGAGGGTTTCAACAAATTTAGCACTTGTACCATTATTGATCGAGAGCTTGATCGCACCCCTCCGATTTGCGGCATAATTAAAGTATGATTAGGTCGCCATTCCTTTGTTTTAAAAGAAAACCGAATCTATACCATTACTCTCTCATATATCTCCAACTCAAGCTTTCTGTAGAACCTAAACATGGCGATCCTAAGTGGATCTTCATATAGGTGTCTATTTAGTTGAATACTACTACAACTAGCCGGACCAATTTGCATGGTGCTAAAATGCAAAGCAAAATACAGAATAAAACAAAGTCTCAGACAAAACATAAGAAGGTAATGCAGAAAAGTGATTTTTACGCGACAATGATTCAGAAGCAGCTCAGGCAAGTTTGCTGAATCTAATTCCAAGAAAATTCATCTGAGCTAATGCAGCCAGGATTACAAAAAGAGATTCCACTCTAAAGCAACATAGCGAATAACAACTAGTCTCCAGGAAAAAGAAAATGTCATGCAGAAAAGTGATTCCCATGGGAAAATGATTCAGCAGCAGCTCTAGCAATCTGACTGAATCTAATTTCAAGAAAATATAGGAGAATTCATCCGAGTTGATCGAGTCATGATAGCATATAGACTGTCCACCTAATTGTAACCTTAGAGCGGCCTAAATCTATCCCAAGTGAACTTATCTAAGAGCAGTGACAGCTCCTTAATGTCTGAGATATTCATCAGCACTCCAGAAGTCAATTCTTTCTCCAAAAGCCACTTCACATTAAGCCAATCAGCCAATGATTAGATAACAATATCATGATATATTCAGATTCAACAATGGTTGATGAACAGAAGATTAACTGAAAAATAACAGACTCGAGCATTAGTGTGTTTGATAGCTCAAATAATACATATGGCAGGCTAACTTTAAAGACAAACACAACCAAATGGAAGTGGCATGCTTCAATGGCAAGTGACATGCTTAAGCTCCTAGGTTTGAGCCCTGCTATCTGTGCAGCTCGCAGAATCAGTAGAAGGGGATGTGGGAACCTTAAAGGAGACAAATAGAATGAACCAATCATGAACAAATTAAGTGATGAATTTAGATTACATTACTTATTTTGTGGTTGGCCTCGCCCATTGATTATAGCAATTTGTTTGGTATGTCAATTGCCTACAAGATATATAGATCGTTAAAACTTCACTGTGGAACTTCAGCAGGTGACAAATAGCATCCACATCACCTGACAAGCTGCTTCATGCTGGTAATCAGCATCAACAAACTACCTTTCTGGCATCGTGGACAGATTATGATGGAGACAACACTTAACTTAGAACACAATTTGATAAAAGAAATGACGACATCCATCACAAGAGGTTGCTCAAAACTTCCAAGAAGGCTCTCAAGTTGCAGGGTAAATTGATAATATGGCTAAGCAATTATTGTATCCATTCAAGAAACTACTACAGTATTTAGCAAAGAGCATTTAATGTTCTTTTTTAATGACAGAAAAAAGTTCATGACACGGTGAATCATCAATGACACCATGACGTTTCATGATTGATAATAAAAGAAAAAATCAACAAAGAGTAAAGCTCTTTCTTATTTTGTGCACCCCTCAACTGTATGCTTGTCCACCAGAATAAAGTGAACATGAAATTCTTGTGCTGCCTACAACCAATCAAAACACATTTCACTGTCATACCTTCAAATGGCAATAGTTCAGGGCCTAAAAAAAAGTGAAAGAAACATAAAGGACATAATTAAGCTTAAACAAAAAATAAAATACATTTTCCCTTTTATCATAAAATATTATGAGTACTTGTAAGCAAGATTTTAGAACTTAGTTTTGGTTTTGGTTTTGGTTTCAGTCCCTTGGGTAGAGTTTAGGTTTCACTGCTTCAGCAGTGAAGTTTTACTCCCAGTTTCAGAGTTTGGTAAAAAACTGAAGAATAAATTCCAAAAATAAAAATATAAGATAAATAAAAGAAGCCAAGAAAGTTATGCATCATTTTAAACTAAGGTTCGCCATCTCGGTACCGGACCTCGTACTGGTGCCACACTAGCACAGTGTCGGTATGGTATGGTATCGAATTTTTTTGGCGTACCGAGTGTCAGTACGCTACCCATACCGGATACTGATACCGACTCGATACAGTATGGTATAGTAAGCCCTGTACTAGTCCGGATCGGGGCGATATGGTGTACCTTGTTTTAAACTTTTTGTTATATAGGTTCTTCTTTAGTTTCTATTATTTAAGGTTGAAGTTAGTCTTGCACTTGAGCAAAATTAGGTATGCTAATATTTTTACTCTGCATATATGTATACGTATATACATTATTTACTTTTGGAACATTTTTGGGCATTTTTACTTATTTTTGAGGCTAAAACTTTATTTAGTCAAGTGCATGCAATTTGTCACATTACATTTATTTCATGTAAAAGTTATTATTTTTGTGAACTGCATTATATCCAATTATTCATGCTAGTTTTTACTTTTTGTAAAGTACCATAGTAAGGGCAAATTTTGGAGGCCTTGGTCCATCAACGCTTAAATTTAATATCTATCTCCTTTTTTAACTAAAAAAAGAAACAAATATGAAAGACCCTACAACTTATGAAGTTCAACAAATAAAATAATGAATTTATCATGATTATAAATACTAAAATATAACCTTAAAAAGCATCTATCAATAGTTTGAGTCAATTTTGGCCAAAACTAGCTGAAATCACTGAAGTTGGACCAAAACCTACCAGTCTCAGCTGACATTGATGGAAAACTAAAACTGGGGGTTAGTCTTAGTTCAAATTTAGTTGAACCGGATCAGTTTCAGCCAAAACTAACAATCTTGGTTGTAAAAATACCAAACCTTAATAAGGTTGATTTCTACAATGAAAAGCTTGATAGGTAGTAGCAAATAGTAGTATGTAATATAACAAGAAAGGCAATGATCATCAATCAGGATTATCTCATATACTCAAAGAAGCCGACAAAAGTATATGATTGTCTCGGTGACTACTGATACAATCCTATAATCTTCCTCTCCTAAGTTCCAACAAGCAGCCAAGGAACTGCATATAGCACCTAGGTGGTATGAGGGTGCCTAGGCAGGCAATTAGACCTACCATGTTTAATAGATATCTAAAACATAAATTGTACTCCAGAAAAAAGAAGGGAGACAGAATGATGTAGTCCCTTAACATTAGTGCTGCAAAAGAAGTTTGGTGCAAGCTAAATAAATTTCAGATATGGGCACATGTAAATATTTTTCTTCATAACAGTCAAAACAACAAGAAAGAGAGCAAAAGGAGAAGCAGCAACATTTAAATTATGCTGAATAGAGAGAAAACATAAAACATAGAGGATAAAGCTTCCACAAATGCGTTTTTCAATATAACCCATAAATCATGTATAACTTGTCATTCCCTGTAAGCCCATATTTAAGACACACAAACAGCCCTAAAACAATATTTACTAATAAGAAAATACTCTCAACTTGCCTATAAAAACATAGGATTCTAGATAACATAATTTTATACATATTTTCACTGGGAATTCCTGATCAATCAAAACTCCATTATAACAAAATTATCCATTTTCTTAACAAAAAATGATAAAAGACATTTCAAAAATACTAAAATTCCTACCTTTGCAGGACTCCCTGTAAAAAGATATCAAAATCTCAGTAACTTGCAATCCTAATGAGTTTTAGGATTCTATAGATCTAATCTATATGACTTTTAAATGATAAGTGTACACATAATAAAACTCAAATTATAAAATTACAATAAGTAATACAAAAAATGTAAATAATTGAAAAAGAAAAGCACAAAATTGAAAATTAATCGAACCATTGAATCCTTAAATTTTGATCGCATCACAAAGAGGAGGGAGCAAGGAGGTGGTGGAGGCACAGGTGGGGGAGACGAAGGCAAAGGATAGTCGGGTTGGAGGCAAAGAAGGCAAAGGAGGGGAGAAACAGAAGCAGAAATGAGAATTTGTTGAGGATATTAAGGACACAAAGGAGCAGTAGAGGCAGAGCAGGAGAGAAGAGGAGAAGAATAAAGAGGAATAAAGGAAAGGTAAAAATAATGCTTCCTCCGTCTGCTGCTGGAGTTCCTGCCTCTCACCATTCAACCAAGATCTACTATCCCCTACCTGCCATCAACATACTTTCCACTCGCTCCTCAATTCCTCCATCTCCATCCCTTATTTAGGGTCAGAACAAGAAAGTTCAATGGCAAAGTGTCCTTTAAAGCCTGCCTGAACTGCCTTGACAAAATAAAAATAGTCCATGCTTGATCATCATATCTTCTCCTAAGCCATCATAGTGCCCAAGCTGCATATGCAGACTGCCTTACCTGATGCAAGCACCTGGGTGATTTGTACCCGCTTTTTCAGAACAGTTTTCTTAACAAAAAAGGACATTAAACCAATGGCTATCCTTGCATCAAAAGTTCATTATTTTCAAACTAAATCTCATCTACCTCACATATACTTACATCAAAGACCATTTCCTCACCTATCCAGAAAAAAACTATTTACACATCTATTTACATCAAAGACCATTTCCTCAATTATCCAAATAAAAAAAAAAACACTTTAGTTCCAATCTGATTCATATATTACTTAGCCAGGCAGGCATGCACCAGTGGAGCAAGTCCTCAACAATACCGAAGGAAGCCTTGCCATGAAGTTAAGGCAAAGAAGTACAGCAAAGAATCTCACATCCCTCATGTAGGACTTAGAGACAATATTGACATTTGACAATGAGACATAACTACAACTGTGTGTCACAAATGACCGTTGGCACTTTGCTTCTAACACCATTGCAACTTCACCAAAGATGGTGCTAGAACAAGCAATGCAAATAAATGGAATTAGAAGTCTAACTTCCATGGCCTTGTTTGCTTGCTTCTAGGGCCTTTGAGTTGGGGCTCATTACATGCAATCTCAAAGGAACTGGAAAATATGCTTGACTCTAGCGTTGAAAATTGTACGGAGCTCGATATGGAACAGTTTTAAAAAACAAGATTATCAGGTTATCGTAACACAAAAGTAACATTTTTTGACTTCTACCAGAATTAGGACACAGGTTTCCATGGCATTCAAAAATTGCTACAGAATCATAAAACCTTGGGAGGGGAGGAACCATAATTCAAAATTTATTAATGTCCTAAAAATTACTAATTTTGTTATGGATGTGTTTGGATATACTACAAAATCATGAACCATCACAATTTCACATGTCTCATGAAATTAAGCATAATGATTTTACAACAGTGGGTTGTGCAATGAGTTTCGTAAAACTGGAAGTTTCAATTGAGTAGAAAATTTGAAATTCACAATTTTTCTTTCCTTATCATCTTAAGCTTTTCCACTTTCGAACCTTCTCTTACACACAAGCACACAACCATACACCTTCTTAAAAACAATCAAAACATTCAAAATTCAAATATCCTAAACATAGGAAAGGTTAAAATCATGTATTCGAATTAAAACAATTTTAAATGCAGTCATATCCTTGTCTTGTCTTTTTTCTTGATCCATTACTATTTGTTTTAGTAACAATTGTGCAATATATATACAATATTAGAGTTTTTTGCATGTATGTCCTTATAAATATATAAAATTGCATTTATACCTTCTCAAATTTACTATTTACATGTATATCCTTATAAATTATTTTGTTTTACATGTATATCCTCAAAAAATTTACTATTTACGTATATAACCTTAACACAATAAACGTAGGCAGGCAAAAAAAATAATAATTTATAAGGATACACACAATGAGTAAATTTGCAAGGGTATACATGCAAAAAGAAATAATATATAAACACATACATGCAAATAGCAAATGTGCAATAGTATACATGCAATTTCAGATATTTACAAGGATACACATGCAAAAAGTAAATATGTGAGGGTATACATGCAATTTTATATACTTATAAGGATATACATATAAAAAAATCTGAAATATTTAAGAGGAGAAAAGAGAGAAAGCTTGCTTGAGTAAGGAGAATATGAAGGCTAAGTATGATGGAGCTAGATGTATAAGACCAGGCAATGTTACTAAAACACGTGATATGGTGCCAAATGTCCAATTTCTAAAAGAATTTGGCATCGATGTCTTCTAAAAATCAAACAAATAGACAAATACTTATCTTTTATATATGTGTGCCTGCATGTGTATGCGTGTGTGTAAATTTCAGCCATTGGATTATATTAATGACAATGTTCTAGCTTCTAAAAAATGGCTATTTGGATTTATTAAGAAGCCATCCAGGTCGATGGTTCGCTATTTGGCATTGCTTAGAGATGTTCTTTTACAACTTTCCTGGTAAAACAAATTGTTCTTAATAAAAGTATGAGATGGGGGATGGGAGATGGGCGGCCACCGGAAGGGAAAACGAGGTCGGGCTTGGATTTGCTAAGACAGATGAATGCTATCGAAAAAAACAAGGCACAGTGGATCGGGCAGTTTATGGGGTTTGGGTCGATAATTGACCAAGCAACTAAATCTAGCGGGCATGCCGGCAGTGTTCGGGCAACCTACAAAAGAGAGGAGGGCTAGAAAAGAAGAAAAGAGAGGGGTTCCGGTATCCCACCTTAGGAATAGGTGAGGTGGAGGGCTTTGATTAATCGTTGGATTAAGGAGAAGGGCTAACAAACAATCAACAGCTAAAGGGGTAGTTAGAGAGGGTGGAGGATCGGTGAGGCTGCTATGACGGAGGAAAAGCAAAAGAGAACTGAGGAAAATATAGAGAAGGGGTGAGGGCGAGGGTTCTGGCTATTTCGCTTGTCCAACATTGGCAAGGTTGCGCACAACAACTGACCTAGGGTCCTCTCGATGATCACATCAGCTCGTTGCGCTCACTTTGGTGGAGGTTTCAGCCCCCCAACTTGGTTGCAGAAATCACATACTCAGGTGGCTTTCAAGCCCCTCTCAGTTGGCAAGTCCACCAGCCAAACTTGCCGAGCTAAATTGAGTTAAGACTAAAATTGAGACCAGGTTAGGTGGCATGGTGAGCCAGGTGTTACAATAACCTGTTACCAAATCTCGCCTTTCTAGAAGTTTGTAAGTTAGGAATGAAAAATTTTATTATGTGAAAGAGAAAAGATAGTAAACATTAGATCTTTTCAAAAAATAAAATATTTATATTTATATTAGAAATAAAATATAACAAGAAATAATATATCATAGCTGCTAGCTAATTAATTGACTTAGAAAGCTCAGAATTGGAGGAGATTCAAGCTCATGACTTCCAATAATTTGAGCTCTGATACCTTATCAATTGATCATTAAATATCCAAGTTAATTATTTATTTAACTCATTCATTTGTCAGACTAAGTTGATTATTGTTTTGTCTCATTCTCATTAGTCATCTAGCATCATTTCTTGTCTTGATTCATCTATTCCCGCATGAGTATAATTAACAATGTATATAAGGCAGATCATGGTATCAAAGCTATGTTTACGATCAAGAAGATTTCCTGTTAAATCGGTTGTTGAAATCACTAAAATCTATTCAATCTAAAATTTGGTGATCCAACTAAATTAGTGACTTGGCCAAGTTTTAAGTAAATTGATAATTCAACTCAACCATATTTCCAAGGTAACATTTATATTCTACATCTATATTATGTGTGCCTTTCTAAGAAACTATATTGCATTCATTTATGTTTATTATTTGCTATTAAATATTTGTTAGATATAATTTTTGTTGATTATTTTACATTTATTTATTACTTTATTATAATATTTAATAATTATATATTTATTTATTATTTTGTCATTTTTATTGACGTGTTAACTTGTTTGAGTCATCAGCCCATTGGGATTGTTGGAAACTCAAGCGAGTTGAGTTATATATGCTTTTAAACACTATTTTCTTATTATATATAGAGAGATATATTAAGCTTGCTAATGGAATGGGTTGACCAATGACTCGACACGACCTACCCTGTTTAGATCCTGTTTATAACACATCTAGACAAATTATGGTCTAAAGGCTGATACACCAAGGAAGGTGCAAGCCGAACATCAAGGGTACAGACTAAATGAATGTGGTGTAAATCCAAAAGAGTGAAAGATCGGCCCATAACGAGATCTTAGTGGTGCAAGTCCAAGGATGGTAGTTACACCTATCTTACCACTACACAGAACATGGAATAAGTGGGGTAGTTAAACCTATCCTACCACGAATTAGAACATGAGAAGAATGGTACAACTACTTAAATATAGGAGTAGTTGGGGGCTGATAATTATCATGCATGACAATAGTGGCCCACATGGCGCAAACCAGCAAGGATAAGTGTCAATAGCTAAGTAGCGACACAGGTCCTATCAAACTGTAATATTGAAAAAAGATCTTTTCGACCTCCAACATATTAGTCAATTCTATTTTATCTATTCTTATCTTTGCATCAGTTTAACTTTATTCTGCACTATATTTACCAATAGGACTACTTTAGAAATAGTGTTAACTTAGATCTCTCCTACCATAGCTCAGCCTACACCTTGTCCCTATCCAAATCTATCTTCTTCAAAAGGCAATGTGATGGTGGCAAAACTTCTTGAAGGTCAAGACAACTGGACCCACGCTACTCATATCCTCCCTTCAATCATCCTCTTTTTGATAGCTTTGATGCCAATGGCATGCCCCTGTACCTATCTATCCTCTTGCTGTTAGATTTGTCATGCAAGTTCTTTGGCATAGCCGAGAAAGAAATTTCTTTGCATGCTCAGAGAGCTCTTGTTGGCAACATATTTTCTGGTACACTTGATGGACATGTTGTGTAGTTGTTGTCATGTCATTGCAAAAAAAGATCAATGAAGCAGCTGCAGATAAAGTGGCATCTATGTTAAGGTCACTCTTAAAATGATATGTGATATTTTCGATTTTGGTGGTGAAACAGATCGAAAGACTTCTTGCTATTATTAAGAGCCGGTATTATGCGTTACAACATATTCCAATGTGTACTGTGGCGAAATTAGCCGATCCTATCTTTATGGCAGATGAATCAGTTTTTCAATTGCAACTGTACGATCATGTCGAGGTCCTTAAGGCATCTTTCTCTCAGACTTTGGCTTACCAGGAGTATGAGGCTGAACACTATCCTATGGATCGTCGAGATTTACAAATTGAGGTAAACAGGAAGTTAACCTACAAATGAATGCAGGAGGAAATTTGACCGAGTAGATAATAAACAATGCTTCGGTTAATATTAAGCCGATATTCAAGCTCGAGATAAGCTTCATCCATCTTGATCTTCAGATGGTTGTTATGAGGAAAGTCGGTGAATCACATTAACACTGATCCCTTTTACTAGAGTCGGACATCTCCTAGTGCCAGTAGATGAAGGACAACAGTTTAGCCAGCTTGCGGTATAGCCTGACCCTATTTCGAGGTTTGGAGGGCAATCACCTCCAAGGGTACTACCACCTCCTCTTCATCGGAAGCCATCCAAGCCAAATCTATATACTAAGGGGCATTATCCATACTATTAAGCACTTTTCCTTCCAAATTAGCCATATCTGCCATGAGCCCATGAGCTAGGAGGCTAGCACGGCGATGGATCTTACCTTCACCATATCCTCAATGATTTCTAACTATTACTCAAGTTTAAGTCTCGCTACTACCAAATCTCCATGGTCTCCAAATCACTTAAGTTTAAAACCCGCCACTACCAAATCCCCATGATCTCTAAATCGGCCAAGTTGAATAATATCCAAATCCAAATATTAGCTGATGGATGCGGCATCAGATACATCCCATCACCCTCTTAACCATCGATTGATGGGATATAGGAGGCATTATTTACACAACATATATATCTATTATGATCTAAAATCTGATACATAAAAGAGGGTACAAGCCAAAACAAGAAGGGTGTGGGCTAAATGAATATAGTGCAGACCTAAGAGAGTGAAAGATCAGCCTATGATGAGATCTTAGTGGAGCAAAATCCAAAGACTATAGTCACACCCATCTTTCCACTATACAGAACATGGGATGAGTGTGATAGTTGCACCTATCTCACCATTACCTAGAATATGGGGGAGTGGGATAACTACTCAAATGTTGTAGTAGTGGAGAAAAGATAACCACTATGCATGACAATAATAGTCCACATGGTGCAAACCAGTAAGGACAAGTGTCGACAGTTAAGCAATGACACTTGTTCAAGCAGTTAATGAGAGCCACTTATAAATATCAAATTATAATGTTGAAAAGGAATATTTTCAACTTCCAATATATCAGTCAATTCTATTTTATTTTTACTTATCTTTGCATCGGTTTTACTTCATTTTGCACTATATTTACTAGTAGCACTTTTTTTAAAAAATAGTGTTAACTTAGATATCTCCTATCGTAGCCCAGACTATGCCTTATTCCTATTATAATCCATCTTCTTTAACAGATGGTGTAATAGTGGCAAAACTCCTTAAAGATTATGACACCTGAATCCATGCTACTCTTCTATCCTCCCTTCGATCATTCTTTTTTTGACTGCTCTAATGCCGATGGCATGCTCACGCACCTATTTACCCTATTGCAGTTAAACTTATCCTGCGTGTTCTCTGACAAGCCAGCTGAGAAACAAGTTTCTTGGCCCATTCGGAAAGCTCTCGTTGGCAACAGATCTGATCTGGCAAACCCATAGGGCCAAGCTGGATTCCGAAATTGGACCCATTTGGCATTCTTGGTTATTTATTGAACTTTGATCCACCCCGACCAGATCTGATCTGTGGGCAATATAAGTCTGGATCAAGTCTCCTTATTTCTGACCCGACCCAACACGAACCTAAATGACAAGTTAAGCCATAATATATAAAGGGCCAACCCGCCCAAGTCCCAGTTCTCCACTCCCTCGCGTTCCAATTCACCGTCCCTCATCCTCCTGTACACCACAGCGACCAATCCTGAAAAGATTGCATTAACTTATACTAATTTATTGGGTAAATTTAAACAACCTCTATCTATTTCCCCCTAAAATTAAACTACCTCTAAAATCTTTTTTCTTAGTTCTCAATCATGACGAGTAACAGTAACCTGTTAACATGTTCCTCTTTCATAGGATAAACATACCACTTGACTTACATTTCTATCCACTAGAAATTGAAAGCGAAAAACAAAAATTAAAAAGAACCAAAGGCGTAGTCGGAGAAAATGAAACCCTCCTCATCTGGCACTCTGAAATCCTTTCAGAGTGCCGCTGAAGCACGCATTTTTCACACAATCACAGCTTAATAAAACCCTAATCATTCAAAGAAACTTAAAGAAAGAGGGCAGATCAAAGGTTTTAGAGAGTGCCGAGTTATCTGAATTTACTTGAAATCCAAGTGGAAGAGAGACCGCTGACTCCCAGATCGGGAAGGAGGATCGGAAGGGACGTCTCGAAGGCTCTTACCCCACCTCTCTTTCCACCTTCCGTGCCACGGAATCGTTGTCCTGCGACGGCGGAGAACGACGACGGGCTTTGCGAAGTTTCCAGGGACGGCGTGCCGCCTCGTGAGCGGCGGCACCTTCCGTTCCATGGCCAAGTACTTCTTGGTCATGTTGCCGACTGTCGAGCCGGCCGACGATCTCGATCCAGCGGCCTTCGAAATAGAAGGGGTCCTCGAGGAAGATCTCGTCGGCCCACTGATCTCTCTCTTGGCTTAGGACGCGGGCGAGGGCGGACTGGTCATCGGACTCGACGAAGACCTCGTCCTCGAACTCCTTTTTGAGGCGGCGGCCCCACTGCTCGTACTCGCGGTCCTGTGGGCCGAAGCGGGCCCCAGCGGGAGTCGCGGATGAGGACGGCGCCGGTGTCGAAGACCGACCCATCCCTTCTTCTCGAACACGAGGTGGGGCCACCCGTGGAGAACGAGAGCTCAATGTCGTCGCCGATGCTGACGTGGACCCGGCTCCCGGTGCTCCCGGAGTCAAAGATGACGGCGAAGCTCTCCCGGAGTCCGACCGAGCGCACCGCAGCTAGTTACGTGGGGCACGAGAACAAGATGAGCAAAGCGCATAAGAGGAGAGACCGCTCCATCCCGGCGTCATATTGGTGGATATAAGAGGAAATATTCGATATATCTCGTGAATAAGAGGAAATACAAAAGTGTTTTAATCGGTAACAAGATCTACTTACGTGATGACTTTGCCCATATGATCTCGTTAGGAAAACTCAATAAAAAAATAGATTTGGAGCAACTAATGGAATCTTAATCATTAAGACAATATTACATATGCTTAATTCTAAGATGAGACCCTTAAATTTATAAACATTTTTGGGTATCTATCTTTACATGTACCTCTATTTCCTGCAATTCCTAATAAAAATATGTGCATTTATTTGAGAGCAGGAGCATAACGGTTTACAAAATGGATCTCTCATATATGTGAAACGAAAAATTATATATATAAATAAATATAAATTTATCCTTTTTTTGAAAATAAAAAAATAAAATGGATTTTCCTAATGAATACAAAAATAAATATAAATCTGTTTTGGCATTTTCCCCATTCTTGTCTATTAACCCGCGGACCTGCGTTCCTTCTTTTTTGAAAAGTATTCCATTTTGGACTTTAATGGATCCTTAGACTTTTACCTTCAGATAAGTGCAACATTTATTTAGTTGACACACACATATTGGTGATATATGGTATATTTACACATAAGACAATTCAATGTCCACTTAAAGATGCTCTATAAGTAGTTATTACATGGTGAGGGCATGATGATCCAATAAAATCTAAAACCGATTTTTTTTTTTTTGGTAAAAAAATCTAAAACTGATTGTTTTTTCAAAAAAATGAATAAGTAAAACAAATGTCATGCTCTTTTTGTGCAAATCTGATAGCAAATTGATTTTTTCTGCAAAGATGGCCCTTAAATGAATCATTTTTTCATGAAGAAAGAGAGCAGAAAGCGAAATAATAACATGAGAAAGAGGGATTAGTAGTACATTATTGGCGAATAATAACATTGAAACAATTGGTGTAACTCCGTATAGTAAGAAACTGGCCGTGTTTAGGGATAATAACCTCGGCACCGCTTTGAAAAGTATTGAGGCAGACTGTATTATCCAGCTTACTTTTATGAACTAAGACTCAAGTTGCCCTTTTATCTTTATGTCGTTTCCTTCCTTTCTTTTTTTTCTTTTATGCTGAGAGTAGCGCTCACGCTCGATTGGAGTGCATACTGATGTACCAACAAAAAAAAAAAAAAGCGCAAATAAGAAAAAAAGAAGGCAGTACATGATTGGAAAGTGCTTTGAAAGGGCTTGCTCTTTTCGTTTCTTTTCTTCAACCGCCGGCCCCAGCCGCGCGAAGGCTCAAAGAAAGAGAACAAGCAGTGAACTACAACTTCTGTGTTATTCACCTTAATCTATGATGGACGTGGAACAACCGACTCTCATTCGGAATTTCTCCAGAAGAACGTGTGGAAAAATGGAGCAGAAATTCTCTGAAGGTTTCCTTTCCCCTAAACAAGTTTAGGATTCAAGAGACATAACCCCCCCAACCCCAACGCGGCTTAGTTCATGAAGTGTGAACACTCGATATAATTTTTGACAATTGGTCGCGCTGCTGCCGTTTCTTCCCGCGAAGTTTCTTCTTGATCAATATATATTACTCCAAGGAGAGCTTCGCCTTGACGCCTTGAAAGCATCCATTGATGTACTCAAGCAGCTCCGGAGAGACGGAGAGGCAGAGAGAGAGAGAGAGAGAGAGAGAGAGAGAGAGAGAGAGAGAGAGAGATTGTATTCTGGTCCTCACTTAGAAGCGGCTTGAATGATGCTTGCATATATGGTGGGATTGCTTAATCTAATCACGACCACAGGGGTGGAATCTGCACTTCAGGTCTGCTTGATCGTTGTGGCACTGCAATCCATGTTCAAGTGTGGGTTACTTCGGCTTGCAGATCAGGTAAATGCTTCTTTAGAGTAGTGCTAGCAATCTCACTTCCAGGGCCAAATTTTTTTTGAGGCTTCAGGGCAGGCATAGGTCCGAAAATTTTTGGATAATCTAAAATAATTTAATTTCTCTCATCGACCCTCTATCTTCCGAGAATTTTTTCTACAAACAGAGAGTTTTTTCACTTTTTAACTTTCGAAAGAGTTGGTTGGATCAAACTTTCCAGCGATCGCCACAAATCTGCATATAGAGGGTGAATCATGTTCTTAGAGCAGTGTTGTTTACGTGCCTCGATCTAGACAAGATTTTTTTAATCTTCTGAATCTATTTTAATAGATTATTCTTTTATAATACTGTTATATAATAACAATATAGCGATTTGTAGCTATTAATATCCAACAAAGGCTGGGGTGGTGGTTATCTACGGTGATGGTGATGATGAGATACATGTTGGTGATGATCAAATGTTCGGATTATGATATGATGGCATTCAATGATGTTGATGGAGATGATGGTTGTGGTGGACATGAATTAGATGATGGATGATGGAGGTGGGGTCGCTGATGGTGCTATTGATGGTGGTAACTTGGGTAGCAACATGGGTTGCAGATTAGGAGGAAGGGAATACGCTTAAGGGTTTTGGGTAGAGTGGACGCAGGGGTTAGGCTTAGGCTAGTCCAAGATGAGTCTGAGGTGATAAACATGGTATTGTTATTGCTACCGTTATTTATGGTTATAACAAGGAGATGAGCACTTGTAATATTTTGGGAGATGTGACAAGGCCGATACTGATGTCCATTGAATCACTCCACCCGATTCTCCACCTTGCACCCAGTTGCCTCCGTCGCTCTTCTCCACTCAATAGAGAACGAGTTAACGGCCGCTAGAATCTTCATACATTTCTTCCATCCAGTTAAATTACCTCATACAAGACAAGACAACCCAAAGAATGACCACATGTCTCAGACGCACACCCCTTTCCAATCACATCCATCCGATGAAGATCCAACGCAAACAACCATCCCACCACCCTAGGAAGAATCAAGGAAAAAATAAAATATCAAAATCCAAAGACTAGTAGGGAGTTGATTCTCGGCGCCTCACCAGTTGGCCCTAAATGGGTCTCCACCTCCATCAATTCAATTGGAATTGAGGGAAGAAACTAAGTAGAAGAAATCCTAAATCAAAACCCTAATCCTAATATTAATTTCGGCGCTAATTCCTTTCCCTTATATCATCATCATCTAAAGATAATGAAGGGAGATAGGTTTCATGAAGGTAGAGTTGTGGTCATCGGTGAATTTGGATAGGCAAGGATGGGTTTGTCAAAGTAGAGGTTTGTAGGATTCAAGGAGGGGGGATTGGTAGCCTCCAACCTTGCTTCTTTTTTCAGGGCCTATCCGAAAGAGTCAAATGGAGGAAAAAGAGAGGGTCTCTTCTTTTTTTTTTTCTCCTTTTCTTTTTTTTTCTTGTTGAGATACAAATAAGTTAAGGTGTTAATTTGGCCACCACCATGGCTGCCAACTTGGTATACAGTATCGATAATAGGTGGGAGTGCAGCTTTTTTGTATAATGCATTTACGCTAGCAATATTCCAAACAAAAATGCAAGGAATCCTCAAATGATAGGCCCCACCAAAATTATTATTCAATTTCTTTTTTTTTTCAAAAACAATTGAGATAAAGAGAGGAAAAAATTATACAAGATGAATTATTCGAATCAAAATCCTTAAGATGCACAATCCAAGTCTCAAGCATCAAACCTTCCCAAGAAAAGAAAAGGGGGACATACTTGAGTTCACTATTAGATATAAATGTTATTATTTTATAAGTTCAACTCTCAACTAGGTTTATCCGAAAAAAAAACTGTGGCTAAAAGTGGAGACTCGCCCTAAACATGGTATATAGGTAAATTTACCTTAACTAGTTTCCAACTAGTTATATCTTAACTTTTAATTATTTTTTGGAATTGGATGGCCTCAATCCCTACGTAGCCCTAATCCCTTGCGTCTCGACTCTACTCTCCCCCCCCCCCTCTCTCTCTGTCTTTGTCTCTTCAACATCCACAGCTTCTTCCAGTCAACCATCAGGTCGATAGAGGAATATGAAGGATCGGCTATATTAGCTGTAACAACCCAAGACCTCACCCAAAATGGTTAGCCAGAAGATATTATTTGGGTTCCTTGATTCTGTATAAATACCCAAGATCGCCTCGGCAAATAATCGATGTGGAATTAAACACACGCCCGCACGGATCCTCACATACTCCTCCCGTTTAAGCTCTGACGTCCTCGTCAGGCTAAGGATTCAAATTCATTTAAGTCTAATCATAAACACCACGATAGGCCCATGGTCCGCCTCCATAAATTCGGTTGTAGTGTCTCCTAGTCCACAGGCTATGAGCCGAGTTCGCTCTGATACCATTTATAACAACCCAGGATCTTACCCAAAATGACTAGCCGGAAGATATTATTTGGGTTCCTTGATTCTGTATAAGTATCCAAGATCTTCTCGGCGAATAACCGATGTAGGACTAAACACACTCTTGCAGGATTCTCACATTAACAATCGAAATGGATCAATTATGATTTTGAAAATTGCAAAAATTACAACATTTACCATAAAATTATATAACGTATCAATTATGATCCTTGAATTTTGCCCAAATTACAGTATTTGCTTCTTTTTTTTGCCCTTCTACAGCCAACAGTACCACAAGAAAATTTTATTGATTTAGAGGCTGGAAACACAGTAAGGAGTAACATCATAGAAGTTGGGCTCATGGAAAACATGGCAACACAGGTACATGGATGTCCTACATATTTATTTTAATTTTTTACCCATTATATGGTGTTATTGAATTTTCTTTTTGAATTGCATCATCTCCATCTGCTTTCCACTGAGTTCTGCTCAAGTGAGGAACATTAAGTTATACCAACAATAAATATTACCAAAATAAATATTACTAAAATATTCCTAAAAAAATATTGCAGAATAAATTTACACCATGAAGTAGAAATGGGCATCGGGCCGTGCCGGGCCGGGCTCGGCCCAAGCCCACCGGGCTACAGACCAAACGGGCCGTGCCTGGCCCGGCCTGTTACTAAACAGGTTGTGCCTGGCACGGCCCGCTTAACCTAAAGGCTAAGCCCGGCACGACCCTAGGCCCGTTGGGTGGCGGGCCATGCCGGGCCCGGCACGGATCGTGCCTGGCACGAGACAGGCCGGGTCCGGCATGGCCCGTCTGTCCAAAAAAAAAATGCTGTTATAGGTGGCCCATAACGGCTATTTGTGGCTTTTTACTCATTTTGCCCCTCCCAACAGCCATAAAACGGCTAATTTGAGGGGTATTTTGGGATATTTCCGGGCTAGCCCGCGTGCCATGCCGTGCTTGGCCCACGAATTGTGCCAGCCTAGGCCCTTATGGGCCGTGCCGGGCTCGGCCCGCGGGCCAGAAATCCTTAACCCAGCCCGACCCCCTTTTATGAGCCGTGCCCAACACGGCCCGTAACTATAGCAAGCGGGCCGTGCCTGGCCATGGGCAGCCCGGTCCAATGCCCACCTCTACCATGAAGGTAGGGGGGAGAGAGAGAGAGTTATGTGCGAGATCCATAAATGATTTTATCTTGAAGCTCTCCGTACTTGGATCACAACAAAGATTGCAGGTTATTTTGCGTAAAGTCCTGGATTGGGTGATCATATCTATGTTAAAATGCGAAAGTTTGCCCCTTAATTATTCTAAAAACATTGTTATGCATCGGTTATTGCTATCTGGTGAAAAAAGGTACACAACACCAAGCAATAGCCCTACTCCATATGTCAGCATTATAGAGAATATCATCATCAAATAATTTAGCATAATTTTCTTTCTGTGGATCTTATTGCATGGGACAACTTTCAAACTTATAAATGATATAGAAACAAGTTCATAAAAATTACCCTATGGAAAACAGAGTAGAAATTTAGTCCATCAGAAATTTTAAATTACACCATTATAGCTATGTAATGACTGCAGCTTGAGACCATTGTCAGTCATTATAATGTTCTGGCAGATAGTAATTTGGCTTCAGAAAAGTTAATACCTTTATCTATGGATTCGTTGAAAACAAAAAATTCAGGTTGCTCTAATGAATCAAGCTAACTTACCTGCCTTTGAAGGTGCCTTCTATCAGTTCCCCATCAAAGACTCAACACTCATGTAATAAAAAAGGATTCAGTGTTCCTCCCTGTAGCAAGAAACAGATTGGATCACTTGTTACCGAAAAACTTCACTTTTGCACTCTTTCAATGTAGTCCATAGAAGAACCATAAAATCAGTTCCGATGTATTACCTATCTTGACATTCTCAAACAACTCTTGATTACTGCCCAAGGACTTCAATTCTGAAATGGAACATAATTATCATAAGGAAATGTAATCAACTGTTTCCAGTGACCCCCATACCTAATCATTCCCTTCTCCTTCCCAACCCTTTGAATTAATTTTAAGCAGTGAGCACCTTCTTGTTGAAAATTGACATTTCCATCTATGCACAGTAGCTTGTGGACATTCAGAAGGAGATATAAACGAGATAGACCTATTATATTCTATCTATATCAGAGGCAAGAGCAGTTTATTTATTAAGTTCCTGTGCTAAATATTTATCACTTTCCATCTTAGAATATTCCTCCTTTTTGAATGCTAGGAGCAACAAAGGAGGCAGACACAGGATCGACAAACTGAAACATCAGAACAGAATCCTCCACATACTGCCACGAAACAAGATGATGATCCAAAGGAATGCACAAAGATAGCGCTAAAGGTTTCAGTAGCCATAGGTGGGCTCACTGGGAGCATGATTGGTGTTCTTGCTGGAAATGAACACAAGAAATCAGATAACATTTTCCTCAAAATCAGCCACTTGCTGCTATGGGCTAGTTTTGTGTTGTGTTTTATCCTAATGGTACTAGCACTTCTCAGCATCAAGAACAAACAGTTAGTTATAATTGTCAAAATTGCCATGTATGCAACCATTGTTTCACTGATATTGTCAGTGGTTGATGCCTTTATTGTATATATGAAATCTGGAAATCTATGAGATTTTGTTCCACTATGCTCGGTGTTGGCTTTCATGGTCTCATGTCACAAGAACGATGACAACTGCACATGACTTTGGATCTAGGGGACAGTTTCCTTTGAGAGAAGGTAGCCAACTAGATTTTATTCCAATTGGCTCATTTATGCCGAGTGTGAGCCCAATGGTGTGTATACTCATTTGTGTCATTTAACCCCCCCTCTTTTTTGGGAAAACTACTCAGATCTTCGAATATATAAAGAGAGTACCTAAGGACTAGAGCCATTCAAATATTTCAGCAGATCATGGTGGTAATAAACTTCAAAACTATGATTCACAGTAGATGATGATGATGATGTTTCTACCAAGCTAGAAATTTCTCATTAAGAATACCGATGAGGTAAAGAACTGAAACATATGATCTGATCAAAGACACGTAAACCTAAGTTGACAGAACAGTTATCTGACCTGCTTTTTGGGGTAAATTTTGAGGTTGAGCAATATAAAAGTATTTTGTATATAATATAGAATCCTAGGCTAAATAGCACACAAGTTAATTAATGAGAACTCCAACTTTTCTTCAGTCATCCTTTTTCTGAGAGGAAATTAAAAGTCTAATCAACCGATGAGGCAACAGAAACTGGGGAAGAGAATTGTTTTTATTCTTTCTCTTTTTCCTTGAGGGAAAAAAAATTGCTATTTCACTTACCTTGTTACCCTTATTTCACTTCACTGCGTTGAAATATATAATGGCCACTACATCAAAACACTCAGATGTCACCACCTTAGAAACAATTTTCCTGCAACTCTTCCAAAATCAAGCATGTTAAAAGCAACAGAACTATAGACTTATACGGTGATTAAATGTCAGAAGGATAAAATAATGCAAGTATTGTCATGCCTCAGATCCGGAGTATGACATGGCCGTGCTACTAAGGGATACAGCCCACGGTAATACGAAGCTAACATTACATTTAGCTTTCAAATCCATTACAGATAAAATATAATAATTAAAAGTCTAATTCCATTATTCATTAAATAAAATCAATATTAGTTCAGAGCGTCTAAATCTAAACATAAATACCAAACCCATAATTCTTACTATTCAAAAAATCACTAACTACAAATTTATAATTAAATAAAGAACTAAAGTTCTGCTCTGCTATATAGATCGCTAAGCTTGCTAGCGCGAACTTCAAGCCTGGACCATCCTTTGTTCCTATCGACCCTATTCCTCTGAAGAAAGAACAAAAAAATAGAGGTATATGAGTGACACAGCTCAGTAAGTAAATCTTTCACTACCTTATGGGATCAAATATGATTTTTTTATGTCAATGCATCATTTAAGAAAAATAACAGATATTCCAAAATAAACATTTCATAATACAGTATAATAAATCGTCATAAAGCAAATCATGAGTGCATAAATCATTCATATTTCATAAACATAGCTCCAAGTTTATTTTGCAAATCAATACATAAATCATTCTTTTTTTATTTAGCCATATCATAGTTCAAAATATTGCTCACATGTACTCGTGCTACAATCATTTTATACCTATGATAGGGCCCGTGTTCGTAATCGACAAAGATTCATATTTCGTACGCCAACTTTATACCTGTTGGTAGGGCCAGTGTTCGTATGTATGCTAGCTTCGGGTGTCGATTTTTTCAATTCTAGAGATCATACATAGCTATCCGAAAGCCTTTAAAAAAACTTATATCTTTTTTATATTACATACATATAAATAGATGAAAAACATTAAATGGCGTGATCAGATTTATATTTCATAACAAAGCTATTTTCATTAAAACACTTATAGAACTATTTTTCATAATAAAATATAATTTTTATAACACATATGCTGATCCATAATTCTAAGAAAAGCATGATATTTCTACAAGCAAATTCTAGCACAGAAAACATAATTATTTGAACAATAATGAGTGTAAGGTCTGCTTACCTCTTTCGTCTTAGACCGTCAAACTTCACTAGAAAATTCAGTTAACCCTATTAACATATGAAAAGTAAAATTAATTTTCGTTTGATGATTTTAATCGAATAATAAGAAATAGAGATAGTCGGATGATAGCGTTCGACGATTTTGAGTGGGTCAGGCCTCAGTGATTCGATCAATAAATCATAGGAATGGACTCGATCAGGTTGAAGATTAATCAATATGGTTCATCAATAAAGGTTTCAAGGACATTCAGCAGAGTCGAAGTGATCGGTCCAGTAGGCAGCCCGAGCACCAGGATGGATCAGGGCCCTTTACAGAAGTCAACTCAGGTTCGTAGATCAGATCGATAGAACCCGATACTGGATTCCATAGATCTTATAGAGAGAGAAAGTAGAGAGAGGAGAGAGAAAGTAGAGATGGAAGAGAGAAAGTAGAGAGAAGAGAAGAAACAAAAGAGAGAAATAGAGGGATGGTTCTCTCTCTCCTCTTCTTCTTCTTTTCTTCTTTCTTTTTTTTTCCTTTTCTTCTTTCTTCTTTTTTTTCTTTTTTCTTAGCAAAACATAAGAGAGAGAGAGGGCAACTGTGATCGTGGTCGTCCAGCAACGTGGCGGTGGCGGGCAGCAGAGGGCGGTCAGCGGCTACGGCTGGCCGACTGAGTTTAGTGGGAGAAAATCGAAACAGGGGTGCCCTGTTTCGGATTGACTCCGACAATTGCCGGCTCAAATCCGTGGGATCGAAAGCCCAAAACACAAAGGAAGAGAAGAAGATGGAGAGCTCGTACCTCAGTCTGGCGAGGCTTTCCGGCGAAAATCGAAGGAAGAAACTCAAAGAAGAAAAGCTTGAATCGGAGGATTTCTAGCCCATTCTTTGATGGATCTCAAGAAGGAGGACAGGGGATCTTAAGTAGGCAACAATCCCTGTTCAATTCACCTCTTATTGCCGGTTTTTCCAGCCCACAAGCCCAAATAAAAACTGGGTTATTACAAATATAATGTATTTTATTTGATAAATTACTCAAACAACATGCACAGAGACATAAATCCACTTAGCTTTTAGGGAAAAATCATTTCAGCCATCTGGAAGAGGCTCCATGAAAAGCTATATTCTTCCTTAAAGAGTGGGCAGGAGCATAGACTGCATGGATTGATTCATGAATAATCTAACCTATGTATCTCATTGGTTGTCCTCTTCAATACCTTCAACTTGTTCATCAAACAGCCAATAAGCATAAATTCATTTTTTTTGACTGTCGAATAAAACAATTCATATTCACCTTCTGAAACCCTTCCTAAAGATGCATTCAGTGTCCATAAAACCACAGATCTCAATAATTTTTGAGAAGTTGCAACTCAGAGAAGCAAGACTCTACACTCTCCAAGACTCTTCTTGGTCCAATACTCATCATGCTTAACCTGCCAATCTGAATAACTGATGTAAAACCATTGCTTACCATTAGCACTAGAAGGGATGCTAAGTACCCTTTATTTTACTTTTTCCATGCATGCATTTTTCAATTTTTAATTGCACTGTGATCGCAATAAGAGAGCTGATGCAATAGAATCACCCTTTTTTTCCATGTCTAGCATACAAAGATGATATAAGTACAGTCTTTCACATATAGAGTAAAAGCCTACAAATTTCAGATGGGTGAACAAGGAAAAGATCGAGCCAGTTAACACAGCAAACAAAAAGAAGGTGTTAAAAGCCAACCATCCTTAGCTGATTGGCACCCCACTCCACTTCAGAGAGGTCCACAGTTCGAAGACCACTGACCCCTGCTGGTGGTACTCCCCATGCATTTCTCAATAAAAAAATCTAAACAATTTAGTATCGAACAAAAATAAAGTCCCACTGAAATGTTAAAAAGCTCATACCTGAATACATCATGTGCACAAAACATTGTACAAACTTGGTGCCAAATTTTCATATCAACCAGCATGAAATACTGGATGACCATATTCATATCGGTTCAGAGTTGAAGCCAGCACTTGCAAAAGATGAACCATTCATAACATGAAGATTGGCCCTGCACATAGGACCTATGAATTTCATGGATGATAGTTATTTTGAGTATAGATCTCAATTTTACTTCCTCCTAGTTAGTTTAGTATAGCAAACTTTAAGTGCTTAAGTTGTCTTGTCAGATTTAATTCATTGTGATCACCTTCCTTTTCAGGGTTTTTCATTTTCAAACCCTCAAATGATGGAAAAAGTATAGGTCATTCAACAAGGTGCTGTCAAAGATGACCCCAAGAGGCTGGGGGTTAATTTATTCTTCTTGCAATATTCCACAGAGTTGTGCTTCCTTAAGATACTGCTAAAGCTGAATACAGCTTCTGTATGAGGAGCTTGAGGACTCAGGATAAATTGTCTGAAGACATCTAAGTCATGAGTAATACCTGGTTTGGTAATGGTTACGGTTATCAGGCTCTAAACAAATCTTCGGTACATCTCTAGTTTTCAAGCAAGTAGTTTCCCTTGATTAAGCTTATAGTTACATTTGGGAACCAAAAGGTCTTGTATATTAGGAAGGTCCAACACATATTTCCTCTATCAAAAGACAACCAAGGATGAAGATATCATATGCCGAGGTCATGCCAAGCTCGCATTAACACAGTGCTAGTGCTTGGCAAAAGCTGTCACTATGGCATTTCAAGCACAGGCATGCAGCCAATATCATGCCAATGTTAGATGTTAGAAAGGCATTGGCATTGTATGTGTTGTATCATAACAACTGTGGCAACCGACACTTTAATCCATGAGGACAGCCTCCTTTTGGAAGTTGCTCCACCGAAATCTTCAATCACAAATTTCCTTCACAAAGCTGCTTCAGGGTTTTCATCTCTATCTAGTCATCTCCACCAAGGATAGTATCATTTACATAGATAACAAGTATAATTAGCCATCAAGATGTTTTCCAATAGTAAATCAAAAATAATATGCTTGACTTCTTTTAAACTCAAAGAACCAACAGTGCTTAAATGAACTTGCCAAACCAAGCACAAGGGAATTTTGCTTTAGATGATAGATGGATCTCTTTAACTGGCACGCCTGCATCTTTTGCTAAAGCAAATAGAGGAGTATCCTCATAGAAGTTTTCACATAAATATTCATGTAAGAATGAATTATTGACATCTAGCCTGAAAAAAAAAAAGACAAAAAGATGACTTCAGATTGCTAGCAACTCAAACCATAAATTTAGCTAAGTTAAGCTTTCCCACAAGAGAAAATTTCTCAAAGAGGTCTGCATGATAGGTATGAATATAGCTGTTAGCAACAAGTTAGCTTTGTATTTTCAGCTGAACCATCCTGTTTAAACTTGACAATATATGCCCAAAGACAGATTACACTAAATTTCCTAAAGACAGAGGCACCAGCTCTTAGGTTTTATTCTTGTAGAGCGCCCCTTTTAGTTCTAGAAACTTGATATTTACATTAAAATGATTCCGAACCTTGTGAAGAATCTTATACAAGACATAAGGCTCATATTATTCTTCATAAGATAGAGATAAGTCATTTGAGATTAATTATTGACTAAACTAACAAAATATTTAAAGTTTTCCAACGAGAAACATGAGGAATCCATAAATTGCTATGCACCAACACGAAATATTCAGGTTTAAATTTATTAAATCAAGGACTTTAAAAAACAGCCCCATGATGCTTAGCAAGCTCATGACTCGCATAAGGTTACTGACATGTTAGGATTACTAGGATTACATAATGAAACAGAAAATGATGTATGCCCTCACCAACACTATCATCTAACTAAGGTCGTCTTATGACAAAGATAAATAACCACCAAGATCGAAAAAAATTGAAACCTCCTTTATGTCCTTTACTGGTTGTCTTCCCCATTGAGAGATCTTGAAAATTCATGATTGGTAGGACAAGAAGTTACTTTGCAATTTAAAGACTTAGGAAACAGCTATTAAAGATAACATAAGATCGAAATTTTGGGACATAAGTCTGAACATCCCCCAGATGAGAAACAGGAGAGAAGGTTCCATCAGCCAGCATAACATACTTGCAAGAAGGAAAAAGTATCAGGATAGGAAAAAGAACCAAGGGTTTCAGTCTATGTGTGGCTTTTTATTTTTCCTTCATCTGCGTTCACATTTCCTTTATGTTTCCTTTAAAAAATTTGGAAATTATCTTAACATTGTTTCTTCTAGTAGATGTTAGTTCTTACTTATTATTATTATCCACCTTTTATCTTCTCCCCCCCCCCCCCCTCTTTAAAAAATTTGGCTTTTTATCCCCCCCCCCTCTTAGAGAAGTGTTCTAGTAACCTTAACATAATTTTCTCCGCATACTTATATGTGGATCAAATTCAGTTAGTGAAAAAATAAATATCTCCAGTGATTCTCTACATAAAGGCAAGCATTAGTGTGCAAGCAACAAGCTGAAAACATGTCAATTAAGTCCACAATCAGAAAATGCTGAACTATCAAACATTGCATACCTTAATACACCAACTTCATATTCTAAGCAGAGAACACAGCCGACAAGAGCACGTAAATACCAGCAACTATTCATGCTATATCTTGCTTGTATAATCTCATCAACAAAATTCAATAAGGAAAAAGATTCCGAGCAAATGAAGAACTTGGAGCTTATTCGAGATGCGGTTTAAAATCCAATAGAAAGCTGGATCTCAATATGGTATAAATAGCAAGCAAGAAAGCAAGAAAGCAAGAAAGCAAGAAAGCTGGATTCTGATGCCAGCACAATTGAAGGTGTCAGCTTAACTTAGCTGGGTCTCCGAAGGAAGAGAAGACTTTGCGCCGGATCTTCTTCCTCTCCTCAAGAGAGTGGAGAAGAACGATTCAGAAATTTCCTGAAGCTTGCCAAGTAGGCATGATCAAGACGCAGGTTTGGAGTCTTTAGAGGACTTCAAGTCAACAAAATTTTGGAGTCTGCCTTCCCCCAACCCCACTCTCACACACGGACTTTCCTCGAAACTTCTTTCACCGACGACCAATGAATCAGATCCGATCTTTCTTGACCAGGCGTGTGAGCCCGGCATTAGTGGGTTTTTTTTTTGGGGGCACACGGCATTAGTGATAATATAAAAGAAATATAAAAAATATATGAACCATATCTAATGCTAAATATCAAAAAATTATAAAGACTTTTGTAACGAATTAGCTTAAGGGTTTTGGTGAAAGAGATGTGGTGCTGATTTTGAATATTTATTTGTGTTGGGTCGTGTCACCACTCCAATAAACAGGGTGGATCCGTTGAGTTCAAGATAGTTGTTATGGTCAAAATACTCTTAAGGTGCAACCCTAATTGTGCTCGAATGTGGTTCGAAGCCGTTCTAATTTGTATTATGTTAAAGCCATACCCATATCCTGCAGTGGATCGAAGAAGAAAAAGAAGCTAACAAGTTGAATGTCAATAGTGGTCAAGTATTTATAAGGTTTTTTTTTTTTTTGATTGAGAATTCTGTTATTTATGATGTTATGTCACATTTTTTTTTTCCCTCAATTTACTCAATGTACTACAACATGTTATCTCATGACTAACCTCATTAACATCATGCAAAAGAACACTAGAACTGGAATCGAAGAAGAATGGATTTTATGGCTCCTCTTTGTATTTTTTTTCCATAATTTGTATAGGAAATATATGTTGCACCTATATATAATTAGGCAACAGTTTGAATACGGATCAATCTAAATTCAACCCAACCAAATATTTTGGATTTAAAATTTTGAACTCAAACATGCGTACATGATGCATTATCATTATCAACCCGAGGTCTAATTTCAGATTCCAGGTCTAATTTTCATATTCCAGGTCAAGCCGATGGGTTGAATGCCCACATTATTGATTATTAGTTGCATATAGGAAAATAAATGGCTTGGTCTGCAGGCAAAATTCTATATTTGTTAAGCCAGATCAGATATAAAATTGTTGCAAATCTTGAGCCGACTGATTTGCATTTCTAATTGGGAGCCATGTGGTAGGAAACCAGAGGTCTAGTCTATATCTAATACCATGGCTCCATGGAGATCGAAAAAAGTTGGACCTCTCAAGTAAACAAACATATCAAGCAAATTCCATTTACTTGTTGCATCTTTTTGCATACATGCAGTTAGATATTCATGAATTTTATAACATAGTTTATATATTTAACATTACAAGTAAATGAAGCTAGTGGCGCAACTGCTTCAATGAATACAGATACATAAAAAAAATACACACTACCAATAATTTATTTTCACCAAATAAATAGAAATAGGTCCGTATATAACACTGCAGATATAAAAAATATCTTATAAAACTATTGAGTGCTTACTTGGATGGTATCACTTTTTGCCACTGGAGCAGGAGAGTGGGGTTCTATTCTAGTTAAATTTGACCCTCAAAGCGGGGATGGGTTTAGCATCTAGGTTAGGGATGAGACCCCCTAATATCTTTAAAAAGAAAAGATACATATATTTTGTAGGAAGTCAGTTTGTAATAATTGAAAAAAATAACTATTTTTATAGATAACTGTTACAATAAAAGAGAGGCCGTATTAGACAAGAGAACAGAGAAATGAGTAGTCCCGCCTTCCAAATGCTCTGTATTTTATTGTTACTCTTTTTTTAGGAAAGAAAAAGAGCTCAATGACTAGCATGGACTAGTTAAAGCTTGTTGTCATGCCACGATCTGAGATCGTGAGCCAGAGGCCGCGGCAACCGCTCATAGGAAACTCTCCTTACGAGCATGCAAGGTATCTTATCATAATATCAAAATCAGGCAGCAAAAATAATTTAAATAATAACGTTCAAATTCTAATTAAATAGTAAAATTAAAGTCTTACAAAACCAATAATATTCGAAAATCTAGTCTAAATAAAGATATCAAAATCTTATCTCCAATCACTCTCCCATGATAAATCTCCGAGTCGAGCTAAGTCTTCAAATACGTAAAAACAGTATAAAATCGTATAATGAGCTAGACAACCCAATAAACAATAAATACTTTAGCTAGATAAATCAAGCAATAAAATAATAATAATATATTGAAATTAAGCATGCAAAATAAATCGATTCAAAGTCAAATCGATATGCTATCCAGTCAGTCACTTTAAATTTCAAATCTTGTTTCATAAATCAATTATATTTCAAATCGTCAAGTTTATCTAGAGAACCATGAGCTATAACTGCATTTATACCATATTGCTGGGCTAGAATATGTGCTTAGCAAAGTACCAACGTATATCCCTTACTAGTAGGGCATCCATATAACAATGTATAACTTCCACTAGTAAGATATCGATATGCCAATGTAAAATCCCCACTAGCAGGGTATCGATATGCCAACGTATAATTTCCATTGGTGGAGCGTCAATATACCAATATATAACCCCCATTGGCAGGGAATCGATATACCAGCGTATAATCTCTACTGGCACGATGTCGATATATTAGTGAATAACTTCCAATAGCAGGATGTCGATATACCAATAAATAATCCTCTGGCAGGGTATCAATATATAGTCTGGCTACAAGTCCAAATATGTTTCGTAGCAAAAACTCGTTTTCTCATATTCATATTTAGTATTCCAAATCGTAAGATATATAAATTCATATGACATTGAAATCAATCAAACATAATCTATATCGAAATCAATACGTTTAATTAAGAATCATACAATATTCTAGAAAGAGGCACATATAATAATAAAATACTATACATAAACTTCTTAAATCAAGAATGGTTCGTTTAAGAAAATATCTATAATTTGTCGATAGATCTAGAAAAAAGAGTTACATTACTCACCTTGCGAGCAAATCTAAAGTATCAGCCTAATCAATTTTAAAAATTCTTCTAAGATCCCGGTATTTAAAAATTACCAAAATTTATCACAATTATTCCAAAAAATAGAAACCCTAATTTCAATACTTTATAGGGCTGCGGGAGTGCCCGACACCCCAGTTGGTCTAACCAAGGCAAAAATCATCTGATCATGTTCGAACTAGATACAAATAGTTTAATCGGGATTGGAGGTGACCAAATCTAATAGTGTTTGACAAGGATTAGGATGGAGGTTGGCACGCTGTTTGATGACTCTAGATTAGGACCCTTCATCTAGATCGATCCAGAAATCACTAAGAGTCGTACTTATAGGGTCCAATCAACGTTAGAGAGAGAACATTCAGGTAGAGAGAGAGGAGATAGGAGAGAGAGGAGATAGGAGAGAGAAAGAAGAGAGAAGTCAGATAGAGAGAGAAAGTTTAGAAAAAAAATAGAGAGAGGAAAGAGAAAGATAGAGGAGAGAGAAAGAAGAGAGAGACTCTTTTTCTTCCCCAAAATAGGGGAGAGTCCGTCTCTCCCTTTTCTCTTCGATCAGAGGGGGTAGCAGCCCATGGTGGCTCAGCTCCAGGCAATAGTGGCCACGACGGTTCTCAACCGCAGTCATTGTTGACAACGGTGGCCGGTCGGATGGTTTTTCGGCGATTCGCCGGCCCAAATCCCATCTAAAATAGCAAAAGAGAGAAAGGAAGAAGAAGAAGATCTACTTCAGTCCAGTGAGGTGGTCCAGCCGCTCCTTTCGGCAACAAGTCGAGAAAGAAGATCGAAGGAGGAGCTTGGGATCAGTGGCTCGATCTCGACTGAACTTGAAAATGGAGGAAGGGAGTCTTTAGATAGGCAATCCCGACCTTATCCGGCCAGTCTTTGGGTGGCGATGGGACTCCGATCACCATCACGACCGGAGAGGAAGAAGACTCCCAGCCGAAGTCTTCCTCCCGATCTGCCTAAGGCCAAAATATGGCTAGGCCAGTCGAGAAGACTTAGCCCAGTCCATTGGTTTTAGACTTGTAGACTAGACGTTTAGACATAATATATGTAAACATCAGTCAATATTTGCACAAAATTGAATTTATAAATAGAACATGCCGTTGGCTCCTCTAGCTAGGAAAAATCCATAATTACTTGCCTTACACTAAAAAAAAATGGATAGTCTATTTTTGATTTTCTTTCTTGTTTGATTTCTTAATGGACCATTAAATACAGGATTTTATATGTTATTTCCTAAAATTTTATATATATGCATATTAATCCCTACCTTTTCTATATTTGTATAGTAGTCTATGAAATCTAGTATCTTTTTTTTTTCTTTTTTCTTTTTTTTTACATCCATTGAGTTTTTGAGCATTATTGGATGATCGGATCATCTCCTGTGATAGTTTTTCTTTTTTTTGGCTCTTTGTTTAGCTGCAAGATCGAAGTAAAGGAGCCCTCTTTTTCTAGCATCAGGTTAGCTGGTTAGCTGAGAGTTCTCTGCATTTTCTTACAATTTATTTCATCCATGAGCTTATGTGCTTCTCTTTGTTAATCTAAACCTATTTTCTCTTTATTTTTTTGTTTGATCTAGAAATATTTGATCGTACTGTGAGTAGGCTCTGGGCAAATAGTTTTTATGATCTTTCTTTTTTGTTATCTTTTAGGGAAATTATCTACATATGGCCATCAATTCTCTGGATTTTATTTGATTTCTCTGCGAATGTCCATCTATGTACATCATGCTGCAATCATGGCTTTCTTCAATTCTACTGTTCAACCCGAGATCTGTGACCGTCAGATTCTACTGCCACAGCTCGAGTATCCATTTCGACTATCTTTCTTAGGGTCGCTCGCTGTTCTAGAGCAAGAGATCAAGTGGCTCTTTGGATTCGTACCAAGGAGATGAAGGCATTGGAACCTTTTATTGGAGGCTTAGAATTTTTTTTTTTGGAAACTAGTTTCTGCTCTTCGTCTTGCAGCATTGATACGTTATTTTTATTTTGTTATGGTACCTCAATGACCTGCAGTTTTGGCCATGACTTAGATTCCTTCTTTTTATTAGAAAAATAAATATCAATCATGCACTCTTCTCTCGCAACTATTTGCAGGCATGCTCCTTGAATGATCTCTTGAAATGCAATTACGAAATTCTTATTCTACGCATTGTCTTGTACTATCAAAATATACTGGTAGTCGCTTAAATCCCATGCACTGTATGAAATATTTGATTGATTGATTGATGAAACGATAACAATCTATCAAGTACTCTACATAATTTCTCGTTAAATTAAAATGGCTTGGCCAATACTGCAACAATTTAGAGAAATTGCGCTATTCAAGCAACGCACCTTCAATCGGCGAGTTCACAATTATTGATAATATTATTTCATTTTATTGAAACATGGCTGATACTACAAGGAGCCATCGTTGTGTGCATGAATTTTTTTTTATCATTATATGATATAAAAAATGGTACATATTATCCGTAGAAATTAGATCAAGATATGAAGTGCGATTAATTGTTGAGTTGCCTAATCAAGTATTTTTAGGTTCCGGTAACTTCATATGTGCATCTGTAGGACCAGCCAAAACATTTTCCCTGCTTACATATGCTAGACTTGCTAAATTCTGTAACATTCCAGTCAAAAAAATTGATGCTTTTAGACATCTCTAGCTTTTTACCTTGTTTTCAACATTGCACCTGCCCTGAGTTCATAGCCTACCGAATTTTACCAGAGGATCTAGGAAAATAAGAATGTCCTTCCCCATTCGCCCAAATCGACCGATTTCCAAATCTAGGTGCTACAAACCAGCTAAAACTACACCAACCCCGAGGAAAGGACTTCCGTGGACATCAGGACCGCCGATCGGACGGCCCACATGCGCCCCGCGGGCCCTCGTAATCCAAATGAGGAGGAACGAATCTGGATCTTAGATGCCGGATGGGGGCATTTCGGTCATTTCAGTTCCTTCCACGACCGGCCCGAGGGCTGCGCTCGTGTTCCAAGCGGGAAACTCCGAGGGCGGATAAAGTCCTCTCCTTCGCCTAATCGTGGAAGAACGAGAACGAGAGGACGAGGGCGGGGGGGAAGAGAGCGAGCGATGAGGGCATTTCGGTCATTTCAGTTCCCTCCACGACCGGCCCGAGGGCCGCGCTCGTGTTCCAAGCGGGAAACTCCGAGGACGGATAAAGTCCTCTCTTTCGCCTCCCCGTGGAAGAACGAGAACGAGAGAACGAGAGAAAAGGAGAGAGACAGAGAGAGAGAGAGGAGAGCGAAAGGGGCAGAAAAAGGTGGGATTTTTGTCCTCGAGACAGAGCAAGGGAAAAGGAGGAGGAGGGCAATGGAGGACGTGGGGGGCACCGCGGCATGGGTCGCGAGCCGCGCTTCTCACGTGAAGGTGGACTCCTCAGGTTCCGCTCGCCTTCCTTGCCTCCGAAGCGATCTTGGGTTAGGGTCTAGAGATGTCGCTCTTGTTCTATTTGTCTGTTCCTGATGATTTCTGAGGGAAAATTGCTGTGTGCTTTGGCTCTCTTTCCTTCATTTACTTTTTAAAAATTTCTTTTTTCGTTTACAGATTCGAGTTGCGAATGCTTTTTGGCATAAAGAGTCTAGTAGTTCTTGTGGAAGATTTGGAGTTTTGTGATTGAAATGAGACTAATCTTTGGCGTTCTTTCATTAATAATTTTATTTTGATTCTGTCCTGTTTTACATTTTTTGTGGATATTCTGATGTTTAATATTTGGAGAAATCTTTGTTGAATTTATGGATTTGGTCCATTTTATGAGAATTCTGGTGAATTTTTCTAGATAGTGTGATACTTGTGGTTGTGTACACTTTCTTCGCTTCTCTTCTCTAAATAGTCTCCCAATATGTATGTGGATGTTGATTGTCATTGTAAAAGTCTTTAGTTTTCCTGTTTACACCGTTCTCAATTCCTGGTAATGAATAGTATATGTTTTTCTATGAATTTAACTCCAAAACACTTTTATGAATCCTTTCTATCATCAGAAAAATTACTGTCTGTAACCTTTCACAGCTTGGCAGATGTGTTTCCTGCCATACTTCATTGTGTAGAAGACATTGAAATGATCATTTGCTAACTTACCATCACTTGCTGACAGGGCAATGATGATTCTTAGTATTGCTCCATCTAAGTTGAAAGTTTAAATATGCACATGCAAGGCACTTAACATCTGTGGAAGTGTATTTTTTTTTAATGCTCAACAAAAATTCATAGCACATTGTGTTTTCAACCATGGGCCCTTTCACTCAAAGTCATGCCAAGCAATGTTTAACTGGTAAATTGCCATTTAAACACCAGACCCAGTTCCTTTGTTTCTTTATGTTTTGTTAATTCTTTCTAAAACACCTACCATACTGCATTTTTTGTGAGATGCATAAGCCCCTCTAAGAGATTAATTGAATACATTCGCTTTAGAACATCCCAATCTCACGTGCACTACCAAAATTAATGCCAATGTACAGCGCTTTTTCCATGGCAGCCACTCTAACACTTAATAAGTTGGGATAGCTTAGTAAAACCAGTTAATTGGGAAGCATTGAGGACTTGGTGCTTCGTTCTCCCCATGTCATAGTGGGAAGCGTGAAAGGAATCAAACATTAGAATGTTGAAGAAGCTTTTACTAACAAAGAAAGTTTAGAGTATATTTCCTGGGACTAAAGTTGTAGGGTTTCAGACTACTTGTGATTCTGCATTTGTTATGTCATTAAGCTTTTCCCTTCCTTTTGTTTTAGACTTTTTTCCCTTTCAAAGAGGCTTGTTATAATCTAACTAACTTTGATAAGTAATATATGATTCTCATTTCGACAATGCTATCATTGGTTTAGTAATTAATTCAAAGTCTTCTCCACTTTATGCATCTGTTTTCATAACTTCTCCATCTTATGGGCTCACCTACTCCCTGTCTTGCACATGGAAGAATCACTTGTATAAGCTGACTATCCATCCCCTTAACGCTCAACTGCATTTATTTACCTTCTACCCCATTGATTTTCCTTTTTCCGATGATGTAATAGTTACCTAGTCTTTGATTGCTACTTGGTGTGTTTTACTCAAACTTTCTTAACATGGGAACGGCATTCGTTTAACTCTTTTCTCATCAGTCCTCTGAGTCACCCACTCTTTATTATGATCTTTTTTTTTCCTGGCATGATTGTAGTTTATTGCACTTGAAGTACAACTAGAATTATGATCATCTAATTATTATGTAATTCATTTAAATTTTTCTGTTTCCAGAACTTGAGAGAGTGGTGAATAATATTCAAGGTTCAATTCCAAAAGTTGAATGGAATTTTGAAGGGATCCACTACTTTGACAATGGGCCACTTACGGTTCAGTACCTATTTGTTTTGGATGCATTGAACTTCTGTTTTTGGCCAGGTATATTTCTCTTTATGCCAATTAACTCTCATCCTTATATTCAGCCATCATCATTATTTGTAGCATGTTATGTTATGGTGTATCACACTAACAAGTTTTAGCAATTGGTGGTAGAACTGTGTTTATTATGTCTGATGAGGAAATTTTTATTTTTCATTATACTCATGTAGCTCATCATATGATAGCTTTATTAAGTTTCTGATTTGACTATTTAATACTCTGTATTCTGAAGAAGTTGCATTATGCTATTTGAGCAACTTTTGGCAATTTAAGGTTTTCATGAGATCCACAGATTTTCCAGACCCATGTTTTGGGATGAGAAATGGTTTCGATATGATGGATATGATGGATTATCAATTTCAAAATCCGTGATATTGATGGGCACACCCATGTGCTGTGTCCCCACCTTGTAATCCATGTCCAAGCTTTCCAGACTACGTCTTTCTATGGGAATGATTTCGCCTCAACATTCTCCATAAATTTTCAATATCATATGCAAGTTGTCTCCAGGACTGTCAACTAGGAGCAGATTCTCAAGCATGCTTGATGGTAGTTTGAGCAGGGAAAAGTAAGTGCAACCTTAGCATGCCAAGAACCAGGAAAATACCAGACCTTCATTGTTGAAAGTTTAATAGCTTAAAAGGCAAAGTTATGAGATCCTTTGCCTGATGCTGTGATGTAGTTTCTTTGATAAAAATGATATTCAGCAGTGCAAAACATATCAAGATGCATGTTTAACTGAACCATGTTTTATTCAGTACTCTACTTGCAAATGCATCGCTTTGTTTGCATTTCATATTCCAAATGTCAACACTTCTTCTTTTTCCCCCTTCTTCCTCTCCTTTTTTTTTTTCTTTCAGCAACTTGTACTAATTTGATGTTCCCAATTACTTACGCTAACCAGATAAGGACTTGAACTATGATCATTTGGCTTCGGGATTAAAGGCAGCTTTGCAGAAGGACAAGTCTGCTCTTGATGCAGATCGTCTACAGAATTACACTGGTATCTATTTTATCCTTGGACCTTCAATTCCTGCTAATCATTTATGTCAATCTTAGCCTTGGTCTTATTTTGAGTATTTTTAAGGAGTACCATGCACTTATAATGTTTTGTGCGAGCAATTGTTGCATGAGAATTATTGAATGGCCATAGAAATGAGAATTAAATTGTCAAAATGTTAGGTCCTCAACTGCGTGAATTTTTGAAGTGGCCGCGCCCACTTCCTCTGGAGGATGAACGAGTACGGTTACTGCATGAGGTAGTATTCTCTGAGTCCTTTCTTGACAATTTCAAATAAATAAAATTATTTGCATGTTTTCTTTGAAACATTATCATACCACTTCTGCTAACTGATGTTTGTCTCCATCATCTAGTTGCTTGTCTTTCTTTTTGCTTTGTTTTATTTCCTCGATCCTTGTACAAGGGTGCGCTCATCATATTTATCTTTTTTAGATGCAAGGACATTATTGCTTGCAAAAATGAGTTAATTATTTAAAGAAAAAGTTTCCTGTGTATTTATTTCTGCTTTAATTCGTTCAGGTTGGACTGGAACTGGAGAGAAGCTTTGGGGGACAGGCAGCCAACCTTGTAAAGTCTTGCGGAAATTCTGCTATAACTCTAGTTGCACTTGTGACACGTCACTTTCCAGGTAAAATTTTCTTGTTGTTTGCAGTTGTCATTTTCCAAGCCTGTATATGAGACGACATATATAAGAATTTTGGAAACATTGCAAAGGTTAAACTTATAAGACACTTTGCAGTGTTTTTCTCTTTTCTTTTTTTCTTTTTTTTGGTAAATAATGAAGAAAGCATCACTCAACTGCTCCAAGCATTAATGGAGGAAAAAGGTTTTGTGTTAGGTCTCTTATTGTGTGTATGGTGTCAATTGACACGTATCTTTTAGTCTTCTTACATCCAAGAAATTTCATTTAATATTTCATACTCTTTGCTGTCAACATATGTACAAGGATCGTGGCTTAAATTCATATGATGATAAAGCAAAAAAACTTCGAACTTCTCATATTATTCATGATATCATGGAGCATGAACTATAGATGCGATATTCTTAAATGTTTTCTTGGTATTTTTACAAATTAAAATTTTGTTTTTATACAGCTAAGTGTGTTTGTAGATGATTTCTATGCAGAATTTTCAGAATATAGTGGGCTTTAGAAATATATATTTATTATTTTATGGTCATTGTAAGTGTGTCTGGGTTTGTGCTATTTTTATTGAAAGATAGACGTAGAAGCTGCTTTTTTGTCACTTGTTTCTATATTGATTTTCCATGAGATAACTATCAAGACTTTCTACTTTTCAATTTTAAGGTAACTTGAGAATGAATCCTTGACCCCAAGGTCACAAATGCTCTTGTCAAACATCTATAGGGTCATGGGAATCTTTAAGGGTTTTTTGCACTTGATAAGAATATAAATTCGTGGAACATGATATATCGAATCAGCCTTTCATTCAGTGGAGAAGGCTTTGATTTGGAAATTTAGTATTAAGCAAATTATTATGTATTTCACTCCAATCTAATTTTCTATTTCATGTGTCTTCTTTCGTGCGAAAGAACATGGGCATCATTCTCGCTAGCATTGATAATTTCCATATTATCTCTTATAAGAGAGTAATAAATTGTAACTATAGTTTATTTTTTCCTCCTTTGATTTTATTTATTGAAGTTGGCTTTAATCCAATTACCTGAAAGCCTCAAATATAATTGTCAATTGAGCTACATGCTCAAACTTTTTTTTCTTGACTCTAATTTGTAGGGAACATTCTGCTGCATACATTTCTATCTGTTTATTTTTTTGGTTGTACTATCCTTTTGCTTTTTTGGTGTGAAATATTGTCATAATTCCAGTACATATTAAACTAGGTTTTCGAGATCATTCATTATACAAGGGTCACCAGGTCTTCTTGTACAAAAGGGCACAAATTTTTGCTGCTGATTTGTGGGGTGCTTTCAAGGGCCAAAGTTTTGGAAATTTCTACGACATAGGCTCCATTACAATATTTGCAGACTATATCGTCCCTGCTGTACTAAGACAGCTTGGTGTGCTGAAATATAGTTCAGCCTTATCTAGCTCTATTGATTCTAACGACGAAATAGGTGCTGGCAGTGAGGAGGAAGTCGAGATACGTGCTTGCTCTATTCATGCTGTGGAAAAAATGAGAGAACTTATTGAATCAAAATTCAGGAAGCAGGTATATCAATCTATTGCTGTACTTTCTGTTATCGAATCTGTGATGTTCACTGTTAAGCATATATTGCATGCTTGGTATACTTCAGTTTACTCTGACTAAAGTACTTAATCAGGTAAACTTTTTCCTATCATGCAAGGTGAACATGTGCCAGATACATTGAGATTGCAATTTTGCTTTGCCTCTCTTTTTAAAATGACCAATCTTCAATTTTATATTTCACTGTGATATATGTTTTAGTATCAATTGAAAAAACAGAGATAAATACACTAGGTTCATTAAACACGAAAACTATTTCATACCTTAGCCCAATAAACAAATAAATAAATAAATAAAGGAGGTGGGTGGGGCCCAGGAATTTCCTCTGCTGATACCATATAGAAATTGTGAAGTCCAAAACTGTGTTCAAAGGCTCAAATTTCTCAAAATACACTTCCATATATTGTAATTTAGATTCTCATAAAGCCAGTGGGTCCATGGTTATGGATCCATAATATTTTTCCGGATGCTATGGTGTTGGTTGTTGGTGCTGGGTATTAGGAAAATATTGCTGGGTCAGTACATAATGAACTCATATGCTAACCATCTTTCCAATACTGAGTGTCAAACCCACCCTATCAATTGAAAGAGAGATTTTTTGGATCTCGTCCAGTGAAGATTTTAGTCAGCCATGGAAAAGAATGGACCCATAGCTTCTAGACAGAAATAGTAGTTGTATTTTTGTTTTTCTAACAGAATATTCTTTAGAAATGTGCAACTTATCTCTTACAGAAAATGAATTTAGTGAATACTGTAATCCTTGGGTAGCAAAAAGACTTGTAAGACTTTTCAGATAAAATTTAGAAGGGTTTTTTGACTCTGGAAGGTTTAAGGTATTGTCAGCTGTAAACCTTCAGCATGATTAGGCTACAATATTCAGTCCTGAGGTTCTTCTCACCAAAACAAAGGGAAAATCAAAATGGTTCTTATTTGAGTTCTGTTGAGGACTTGAAGATCAAATCTTGAGCTTCTTTGCTGTGCTACTTTATATGCTCTATCACAATTGTAAGGGGCTCAATATCTACCATATTCTTATTATTTGAAGGAGAATTGACACTACAAAATGTTTTGCTGTCAAGGCAACATATTAGTTTCGCTTCATTAATTCTTGAAGTAGATGCACTAACTAGTCTCCACATGGATCTTTTGTGCAGGTGCTGAGTGTGGAGATGGATCTCTGGCTCTGGTCCTACGGCGTTCAGAAGCCGTCTTTGCGGCATCACCGCACACTTTCAATATACTATTGAGTAATTACAAGCTGCACAGTATGGTCATGACTGGTTTGTTTTCTATCCTGTGAAGACAGGTGTGAGTTTCTTCTCATCAGTGCAATTTTTGAAGGTAGACATCTTTCACTTCTTGTCCTGTTAAGGGGCCAATTTTGAAGGGATCCATGTTTTCTGACTCTTTGGGCTACACTCACACCCGTTGTGTGGCCGATGTACCAAAAAAAAAAAAAAAAAAAAAAAAAAAGAAAAGAAGGAGAATCCATGTTTTGATTAGACACTAGGATTTTGCGGAATAGGCAACTCTTGAAGGGTAGAGAATTTATGGTTTATAGAAAAAGAAAAACTTATTGCTTTATCTGGCAATGACCCCAAAACTGATGAAAAATTATTCAAGTATGCAGGCCAAGGGGGCTTGCTCCTGGTTATAGTTAAACTTGTAGAAAGCAAGCAAACAGTAATTGAATTTATAAATAATGATACAAAGAGCAAAAGTAAGATGAATAATTTTAGATTCTATAGTGTCATAAATTGGTAAATTGTAAATATTTTTTTTATATTTATCTTAAATTGTAAAATCAAATCTTAGAAAGCCTTTCATTGGTACTTATTTTTATTTAACCTGATTAAAACTATGCAGTTAAATACTTTGAATCATATTAGAAAATGCTGAAAAGAATATAATCTTCATCTTTCTTTTGACTTCAATGGTAAATTTTTTCTGTTCATTTTTCAGTCTGATGCTAAAAAAGGTTTTGGCTAAATAAATCTAGATAAGTAGATTGCCACACAAGATAGAGATTCAAATCCATTGTGCCAAGCCCCGATGTATTTATTGCTGTTCTTTTGGATGGCTTGCAAACTTTTGGAGATTAAAATCCATTGTCGTCTCACCTGGCCATGGACTTTAATGAAACCGAATTACTGTCTGATGTTGTATGAGATTCTTGGTGCAGTCAAACCAGAGTTGGGTCAACCGTCAGCAGAGGGCCGACACAGCCAACAAAACATCGAAATCTTACTCAGACCGAGCTTGTGAATGAACTCAAAATTTTAACTTGATTATAAATTACCAATAGGCTTGGGTCAGGTGTGAATTGGCCAATCCAAATTGCAGCCACGGGAAAGATCACAGGAATCTCTTGTTGATTGTAAGATAAATGCAAGGAAAACTTTGTTGAGCTAGCAGGTTGGAAGTGGGCCATATTTAGGAAATCTCCAATGCAGAAGGCTTTCTCTCCTTCCGCCATTGCTTCCAAGTCTCTTGGACAATATTAATGTTCGGACACATACTTAGCCTTGGTCTTCTGGATCAAATCATTGCTGCCAGTTGGGTTTTGGCACTTTGCCAGGTTTTCCTAGACATGAACTCATGGAAACAGTCTGTGGGACAGCGTTACAGGGATCATATATGTGAAGCATGCTATATGGACTGCTAGGGTCAGATCTGGTTCTTATCAGCTTGTTCTTAAGTTTCATTCATTCTGGTTGGCTCAGTTGTCAACTTTGCATTAAATTCCAGTCATCATGATGTTTTACAGGACCTTTACAACTTCTCAAAGATATCTTGGCTAAATAATTCCAAGGCCAAATCCTTGTGCCCATACAATTTTAAGCTTCTCTCCGTACCTAAACTCTGAAATTTGTCCCTGAGGTACTCTTGGACAAACCCTTTAAAAAAAGAATAGCTTATCCTTTTTTCTTTATAAAAACTGAGGTTTGTAGCTCTTGCTTAAGGTAGAGAAATAACAGCAGTAGACTAAGCTTAAAGGTGGGAGTGGTTTCTCTTATTCTGCCTGCCTGTCATTAGTTTAAAGAGGAATTGAGGCTTTTGGGCTCTGAGGTAATCTGCTGCTTTGTTATGGAAAGTGAGAGACATTCAGCATAATTCTGGCCTAATTGTGACTTCTGGTGAGCATATATTTCGGTTTAGTAGTACCAGGATGATAATTAAGCTCATGTGCGCAATGCTTATACCGAGCAAAAATGCTCTTTGATAACAATGGAACAAGAAACCTCCTCCTTAAGAAGTGAACAACAAAATCTTGACAGCAAGCGCATGGTTCTTCTCTCAGAAAGTAAATATTTGATTTTAAGTAGATAATGATGTAATTAACCACTCACACCAATAAGCACATTAGGCTTGACGCTGACAACATTCCAAATATCGATGACGGTGTATATAACTGTTAACTCGGTTGTCTCACCATTGCTTCTCTTAAAGAAACCCATCTAATTATTCACCAGACCTACCAATTGCTTTGGACAAGAGAACCCACATTCTCTTAGAGCTCGTTTGATTCATGGAAAGTATTTATCCTTTTACAAATATAATTTTTAAAAAGCAGATTTCTGAAAAAAAGATACTTGGAAAAATATTTTTGGCATGTTTGGTTGACAGTGGAAAAGTGACAGATTTCATGATTGCTTATGTTTGGTTGATCGTTTACTTTTCTGAAGAAATTATATGTATTTTCTATTATACTCTTAATAAAAATTAAGTATTTAATGCTTTTTTACTATGAAAGAATTTTTTTTAGAAAAAATAAAAATGGAGTGATTTTCGGATCACGAAAAAGTAACTTTCTTATGTTTTTAATAGAAAAAATTTTTCCATAAAATATAAGAATTATATTTTTATGAAAATACAACTTTTCCGTCTTTCTTTTTTAAAAATTACAATCAAACAAAAAAACATTTTATTACTTTTTCGTTGACTATATTATTATTATTATTATTATTATTATTTCGGACCAAACGACTCCTTGATGCCTTCCAATATGCTTTTAAGAAGGCTTCAATATTTAACCTTCAAACAACACAAGCAAGTATGGTCCTTGGTCAGGACTCTAGGTGCAACTCAAGACCGAAAGCACAAGCAAATTAATGCAGTGCTGCCGCGGAAAACAAAGCTGGAGAGCATTAAATAAGTGCAGAAAATTAAGCTACGGGGACAAAAGTAAGCGCACTTTGTGGGGATTGTCCTCGCCCATTGCTGTCCCTGAATAAGCTGGTGCCTGTCACCGAGACGGGATTCCAATAATTGATGGGAACCCCTCCCACTCTCAACTTGTCCAAAGTTCCGTGGTGTTACGATCAATTATGGACGCCACCGCGCATTCTCATCCTCCCAATGGAGAAAAAGGCGTCTGGACCACCGCCAAAGCCCAAAGGTTCTACAGGATAAAATTTAAGTACCATGAACATGCAGTACAGGACGATAGATATTTTGCATGCAGCATACTCGTTAAGTTCCAATTTATATATCCAACCATTGTGCCTCCTGCTTTCAAAACCTAGGGTTGAATCCAGCCTTTCTTTTCTTTTTTTTTTTTGCTAAAGTGAATCCAGCCTTTTGAAAGCAGCATTTAACTTATTCAGTTGGATGGCATAAGAAAGGTCGCAAACATTAGTATGTTATGCTGCTAGAGTAATGTTTATGGGAGCTGAGGTAGGGCTTCTTTGTGTGGCTTATGGCATTAAATTAAATATCAGGTTTCTTATAAAAAATTAGCATAATGGCCAATGTTGAAGCAAGAATTCTATTACCAGTGCGTCGGGATAGAAAAGAATCTTACGATTAAGAAATATGATAATTGATTGATGAAGCTTATGGAGAATTTCTTATATACCCTATGCGACAATTTGGGATTGTTGCAATACACGTAGGATAGGTGGGTGCTTGAGAAAAGTTCGAGCATGGTATTTCTGATACAAATATAGAGTAGGTGTGCCTCTCCCACTGTGTGATATTGTATTTTCTGATGCTAGTGGCTGTATCTATGTAAAGCAGTGCAACTGTGCCGCCTCGCAAAAAAAATAAAAAAAATGTAAAGGTTTTGGAACTTTTTCGATCCCAATCAAGGGATGTATATAAATATTCGGAGCATGTTGGGGGCGTAACTGCAAAATAGAGAGACTAGACGGGAGGCAGACGGGGCAGTTTGAACAAGTAAAGGGTGTCGCCCGTGGTTATCGCGCAGATACTAAAAGCTAATACCTCTTTTGTAAATTCAAAACTAACGGAGGGTCTTAGTGAAAGAGAAGTTTTTAAAACGAAATAGGAATAAGATGCCACAAGTTGGCACATTGATAATTACGCCACAGAGGAATCGGACGGTGGAGAGGGGGACCAGCCGCGGAAACACGGAGTCGCCCCGCACCCCAGGAGTTCGGAACTTAATCCCCCGACCCCCTTTTAATCCCAAACCCAAGGCGGTAGCCCGACCCCAACTTTCTTAACCCCAACATCGAGTTAAGCTAACCCCCGATGACCCCTATAAATTCCCCCACCCCCAGCTTCTCCGCCTCCTGTCCCTCCTCCTCCTCCTCCTCCTCCTCCTCCCCTAACCTTGCTCGTTTCTTGTTCCCCAAGTAACTGGAAGAAAAAAATTCTCCTTTTTCTTAGAAAAATTAAGCCGGAGGAGAAGTAGCTCTCACCTGCGTGAGAAATCTCCGACGATCTAGGGTCCGGAATTGGTTGCGTCCCCGGCGACCGGACAGCCGGTTGATGAGATCTGACAGCCGAGAGAGGAGGGGAGGATGAGCTGCAATGGCTGCCGAGTTCTCCGGAAGGGATGCAGCGAGGCCTGCATTCTCCGGCCGTGTCTCCAGTGGATCGACAGCCCCGAGGCTCAGGGCCACGCCACCGTCTTCGTCGCCAAATTCTTCGGCCGCGCCGGCCTCATGTCGTTCATCTCTGCTGTCCCCGAGTCCCAGCGCCCTGGTATTCCCACGAAATGCCCGCTAGAGCATAAGCTAGCTTCCCCTCCGAGGTTTTTTGATGCCAAGTTCTTGGCTTTCTTACCCTTGTCTTTGGATCTTTAGCTTTGTTCCAGTCGCTGTTGTTCGAAGCGTGCGGGCGGACGATCAACCCGGTGAACGGCGCGGTGGGGCTCCTGGGGGGCGGGAACTGGCACCTCTGCCAAGTGGCGGTGGAGACGGTGCTCCGCGGCGGGACTCTCAAACCGCTGCCGGAGCTTGCCGCCGCCGCCGACCATGACGACGTCGCCGCGGTCGTGGGAGGGAAAGGCGGGTTCCTCTACGGGCGGCTGAGGGCGGGAGGGTGGCCCCTATCCTCCGCAGCCAAGCGGCCGAAGGCCTCCCCCGCCGAGAACAACGCGGCGGCGCCGCCGTGCGATCTGGACCTCTGCCTGACACCCGGGTCCCCGGCCGTGGTTCGGGAGCAGAAGAGGCGGAGGCCGGCGACTCCCTCGATGACCTCGGAGGGGTCCGTGACGACGAGCGGCGAGAGCGGCGGCGATCGCCAGCCGCAACTCCTCAACCTCTTCGTCTGAGAAGAGCTCTTGATCGAAATTAATTGTCGCTCGTATGTGTGTCCTGGTAATTTCCGAGCTCCGATCGTAGTCGGCGAGGGTTTTTGTTTTGCCTCTTTTCCTCTTTTTTTCTCTCTCTTTTTCTCCTGCTGTAACTACCGGTCTGGATTCCCGCTACCGAGGGGAAGATGAGAGGGCCGGTAAGCACACCGCTCTTTTTCCTAACTACGAAGTGTATTATCCTAAATTAAATTAAATAAATAAAAAGGCCTTTCTATTTCATCTTGCCTGTGTTTCTCCATTCCGCCTTTTTTTTTATAATAATTTGGAAGGAAAAAAAAAAAAAAGGGCACGCTTGGGCATGGCGCCGCGTCGGGGGTGACGCGGCATCGCACCACCCCAGGTAATTTTAAGACCATTTGCTTCTATCGAAGACTCTGGAGGCGACACGTTTACTTCAATGAACTAAAACTAAAACAACCAGTTGAGCTTTTGGGACTCTCGAATTTATCCAGATATTTTGACGTTTCGACTTTTATCTATAAATTGATAAAATACAAGGATTAGGAGCGTGCAGAGAGAGGACGGCTCTTGGGAGGTGGGGAGAGCCGTATCGAAGTGGGCAAGGTATTTTGAGGATGATGGTAGGGTCCACTGGGCGGCAAGTTGCGACGCATTGCAAGTGTGCGGCGGATGTCAGCGTCGAATTCGGCGCTTCCTCTCCCCCCCTCCCTCGTTGTGGAGTGGGGGATGACGCGGGATTGTGGGGCCCAACCCCACTCCCCCATCTCCCCAAAAGCGGGCGATGCTAAACTTGGGCTAATATCGTTTCGTTTCATTTCTTTTCTATTCTTTCTTCCTTGCAATTTTTTTCCATTACCTGCGCTCTCTTGGCCCCAATTCGCCGCATACGCTCGAGTGGAGCCCCCACTACTACTATCACCACCACCACCATCACCGGCTAGCACAGGGCAGATTGCTTTGCCTTCCCATCCAAATATTCTCGACCAGGAAAAGTTTGTTGTTGTTGATGGGATGTCGTAGAGTTCTTTTTTTAGGTTGAAGAATAATCATAATTATTTATTTTTATAAAAAAATTAAGGTGAGCGTTTGATTTATGAGATTTATAAAAATAAACAGTTGTAATTGGAAGCATATACGGCTAGATGCATACTATAATAATGCATTATGTGGCAATAATGCTGATAATTATAATTGTTTATTTTTATAAAAATATATTGAGATGAGCATTTGATGCACGAGGCTTATAAAATAATTGCTTACTATATAGAATATAACTTTTCTTTCATAAGGGGCAAGTTATCTCTGTAACGTTATCATGTGTGTTATTTTTTTACTGTTTCTGATGGAGCTTAAATATGATATTATGGTAAAAAGGTTGCGAGCATTGGAAGGAGCACTAACCCTTGTCCAAATTATTTTGGACTGGCTTTTGTTAGTGGCAAAATGACAGGACATTGCTGAGGGAAACGATTGTGAGGCGTAGATGGTACCAAACGGTTGAAGGGCGAGAGATGCAAGAAGAACGTAACCAAAGGGTTGTCTCCATGAAGCCAGATTACCGTGAAGGGTTAGTGCATCTACCGAATCATGTACTTAATTTAAGGATGTGACCTTGGTGTTAGGTCTCTTGGCACTTCAATTTGGAAGCGTAGCTATCATTAACTACGTGTGTATCCAACACATACGAGAACGAGAGAATGTTGCACCATGTATCTTATCTCAAATGGTATCAACAATAGGAAAAGGTAAACCAAACTACAAATTGATAAATAACTGTAAAGAAGTATGGTTGGTGTCTAATTAGGGTGGAAGCCTTGTGTTTAGATGGCACTCTCTGTTGGTGCTTGGTTGGCTCAGTTAGAAATTGGAATTATGCTCTGAGCAATAGGTCGAACCTACAAAGAAAAGAAAAAGAAGAGCAACAAAGGTTGTTGGACTTCATCTTGCGAGGAATCCTTTGATACCAAAATCAGGATAGGTTTTGAAGAGTAGTGGAGATTCGAGGAATGAAAGTAGAGGAGAATATTAGAATGTCTGATTTATATAGGTTGAGGGTTAATGTCAGTTAATGAAAAAGGTGGGCATGCATCTTAATTGCTCAACGAGCAGTAACTTTTCATACGTTACACACGTCGTGGGACTTAACTGCACAGGGCATGTGTTTGTAGACGGAGCAACCATCCATTGAAGAAGCTTTAATCGACTTTATGGTCCATCTAGCAGGGGCCACATGATGAGTTTCCATTAGTCAGCTGATTAGGTCACCAATGGTCAGATCCGAGGCATATCACTCTTCTTAACTAATTTTCAGCAAAAGTTTTGGATGTTAACCTCGATTCTTATAGGATATTCATCCATTCTCATGTTCCAAGATTGCTCTAGCCAGGGTCAAACTCTTACCCATCGATCTTTAGGCGCCATTAAGACAAATCATCATTAAAATCTCGCCTCATTTGGAGGACTGAGAAGGAAATCCAAATCTTTGTGGAATTACCTTCTCTTTGTCCAAGCAATTTGCATTATCCAAGTGGGTTTCACATACTTTCACATGCATGTAGATGAATCCAAAGAGAGTCATTTGTTTTATTTAGCGAGAGGAACTAGCTTGCAACTTTCAAACGTTGCATCCTCATCCACGACAGAGAATCAAAAATATCGAACAACAACAGCAGCAATAACAAAAGTATTAAACTACTCGAGATTAGGTTGGAAAGTATGGCATTGGGCAAGGCATGACCCCAAAGAAGTTTTGAGGCTTATAACGTGATTGGCCAAGGGTGGCTGTGGCTCTTGGGGCTATTATAAGCTTAAGATAATCCAATTGGTTTGCTTTGGCTTTATATATAGCGATCTGTGACGCGGAATCCACATTACCTTTTCTAAGGTCGCGTCGTTTCCATCCAACATGGGGCCGGCCATGTTGAAACTTCCAGCTCTTTGGTGCTGACGAGGTCAATAGACAAAGATCCATGGATTTCTTTAGTTTGTTTCTGGGGTGTAGTTATCCTTAGATCCTTCTCTTCTGTGCAACTCACCAACCCATTGGAACTGCCATTGCCTTGGTAATCCGGAATAGATTTTATGGAATTAATGACTTGGTCCACTTGGATCTGAATAAATAAAACAACGAAAGTAAAACAGCCCTAGTTTGCACAAAGGTGCCCAGTGGAATCCGTAAAAAAAAAAAAAAAAAAATCCAAAATCCCTATTAGTTCGCTTTAAATTAGTTTGTTCTACAAATCTCAAATTACATATAAAAAGATCCGAGTTTCCACAACTATTGTTATTAGGCTAAAACAAATGGTCATTCATGACAAGTATTGTTACTGCTACTGTTGTTATTTTGAAGAGAAGTGTTTGTTTGGACATGATTGTGTCCATTTTTTTTCTAACAAAAAAAAAAAATAAAGATTTATGAAAACAACAAGGAAGTTGCTCAGTCTATTACAAACATTTTAAGCATGTTTGTGAGGTGCAACTCAAAGAATACAAGTAGATTAATTCATGGGCTTACTTTGTACTTTATTTGCTAATGAAGGAGTTATCTGCTAAAAAACAAATTAACACAATCCTGCTTGTTTCTTTTCTTTTCCTTTCCTTTTTTTTCCCCCGAAGTTCTACAGCTCTTGCAATAAATCTGTCAGTCAGGTGCTTCCAGTTGACCCCAAAAAAAGGAGGGGAAAAGAGGAAGAAAAAAAAGATGAAGGAGTTTGTGAGGGGATCGACGCAATAGTTGGTTGGGAGGCCATTAAAGTGAAAATCAGATCTCAATTTCTGGTACGGAAATAAAGGTGGCATTGACCCAATTTAAGATTCTTAACTTGGTTGGTGGTGAAATTTTTGGTTCGATCAAATCTAACGCCATGGTGCTGCAGTCTAACTATGAACCAATATACGCAAACATGCATGTACCATGCCTTTTTTTTTTCGTACGTGTTGGTTCTTGATTGAACTAGTTTATTACTGAATTGGTGAATATGATTCAACTAATAATTTTTTAGATAATTAATGGTAGGGCCTTTTCAAATTGTTGTTCGTCTGATTCAAACTGCTGAAGATATGAGCCAGCTTTACATTAAAATAAGACCAAAACTGATGGCAACTTTGGCAAGGGCCAAAAAAAAATTGTCTAAATATACAGCATAAGAAAGCTTCCATGCAATTCATGGCAAGGAAATCCACATGAATGATTCAGTCTTGTTTTCATCGCACCTCACACGTATTTGACCATACTACAAAGGATTTATTATTTCCCCACTAGCAGTGCTACGCTTTCGCTAACATAACAAAAAAAAGAGAGGAAAAACAAAAGAAATGTTACAAGCTGTGTCACTTATTTGTGTGAGAATTCCCACTTTGGATTTGGCCCAAGACAAGCCACATTGCTCCTTAATTAGTAATAAGTTGCAGGTGTGAGTGGGAGTATTTATTTCCAATCCGAAAGGAGAACGATGATGACATGCGTACTTTGTGGGTACAGTCGTGTTGACTTTGTCTGACGAGCAAAGACCATGGAAACAAAGTTCACATGAATACTATTCCATGGTGGAGCAAACGCTGCAGGAGTTGACATGATCGTGCAGACAAAACCGCATCCAATAGATCTCGTTCTCCACACAAAAAAAAAAAAAAAAAAAAAAAAAAAAAAAGAAGAAGAAGGAGGAGGAGGAGGAGGAGGAGGAGAAGCAGAAGGAGGAGGAGGAGGAGGAGGAGGAAAGAAGAAGAAGAAGAAGCTCTGGGTGGTCAGATGGAAGCATGCGATTGATTCATGATACGTCATCTTTAGACAAATGTATTGCATTCCACGCTACTCATGTATACAGGGAGGCCAACTGTGCTGCGTTTTGGATGGCTTCCTATGCAGCCCATCATTCGGAGATGTCATTTGGGACAGACACGACTCGGTCTTGTCTACTTTATAGTTTCTGTTTCTTTCTGATTTTTTGGGCTATGTTCATATCCGTTGTATATGAGTCGTCGATGTACTTATAAATTAAAAAAAAAAAAAAAACTGTGGCTCAGAATTACTGGTTATTCTATGGGCTAATTGTACCACCAAGAATAGCGGATCAAAGATAAGAAATATTTCACTATATATGAAAGCGATGTTAAATCTTAATTGTCACAATCAATAAGTTTGTTTCTTTTATATACCGTCAGCAACAAATTTGCAACAGTAACACTAATCAAGGGATACGATTATCATCTCCAAGCAAGCAAGTACTTGGTCGCAATTAGGCAAATAAGTTTGGATGTTCCCTTGTTCATATTTGAACCACCAAATCATGATAGAAAAAAATGGTGACAAGTCTAGTAGCTACGGATGGATACATACGGACCTGCTGTTGAAGTCGGATTAGCTAGAGAGTAATCAAAGAGAGGATAAAAAGTAATATGGTTTAGATATTTTGACCTTCAAATACTTTTTTATAAAAAAATAATCTTCAAAGATTTTTACCATCATCACATCATTATTTGAAGAAGATGGATAAGAGGTGTAACACTAGGCTATAGTAGAGGAGTGTAGTACTGGGCTAAGATAGGGGTATAGCATTGGGTTACAGTAGTAAAAGCTAAATTACAACTACTAAAATAAAAACTACGGTAGATTAAGATAAGATAAAATATAGTAAATTGATTGCCGAAGTGTCCGTAAAAATTCATTACTTATACTAGGATAAAATAACTGTCTACTTTTGATAGCTATTAGCCACATCTACTTCCACTCATCACGGTTATGGTAACTGACGCTAGTTATTTACTATTTCTCTATGTTCTAATTTAGTACCACCTTACAAACTCACAGACCATGTACCACCTCCTAGATCAATAGTCATGCTTAATCAGTGAAATCCCCTACTATATATCCATTCAACCTATTTTATATCAGCATACCATTATTTCATGTATTCGGCCTCTTGTGAGATGCTCTTGAATCAGCCTCTACTAGATGTCTCTGATCTACTTCTATACGATGTCCATTCGGTCTTAGCTCTTGAGATGTCCATTATACCTATTTTCACTCCCCCATACGGCTAATTTAGGCGCATTTCTCCTACATGTCAGTTTGAGCAAGGATGTGGTGTAAATAGGTAACGTAAAAAAAATAGAATTTGCAATTCCAAGTCATGAAGGAGTAGATTATCTAGAATGTAAGATACTGATCATCTTTTGAAGGCTTTTTTTTTTTTTGGTAAGTCTCTCTCTTGAAGGCTTCATCACATTATCAAATTAATCAAATTTATGATCCACCATAGAGAACAAGATGACTGCATATTCACTGCTTGTTGAATAAATTATGTCTTGTTGAATAGATTATATGTCATGACAACATGAAGTACCAATGAAATCTACATATACCTTTAGTTGTGATTACTACTTACCCTAAGGTAATTTTTTTAATTAATCTTCATTTTTTTAAGTGGATCAAGTCAAGGTGCTCCTAAAGCCTTTTTTGGCACAAGAGATTAGAATGCCTTGGTGTGGTATGGATCAGAAGCATTAAGTCCAAATGAAATATAAAAACCTCTTTAAAAAAAATACTAAGATTATAAATATGTGTATGTTTCAATCCTCACAGCAAAATACATGGCCTATTATAGTTTTAATACTTGAAACACTTGGAAACCATTGGGTCGATATATTATACAAAAACAAAATAAACAAAAAAGTAGTCACGCATGATTTCAATATATATTAAAAATGCATAGGCTTTATTTCCTAGAAGTTTGGAGTGAATCTAGCCTAACTTACTTTTTTTGATATGCACAAATGTCAAAGGCCCTTCATAATTAATACCATAATTGTGGAGAATATGCTCTTTTAACATCTTAAATTCATAATGATGTATTTTATTAAACATAGCCATGCAAGTAGATTAATAGAAAATAGCAAGTGAGATAGAAATTAAAAATAATAAGATGTTGCTTGTGACAAGTCCATCTTCTTCTCTAGTGCTCCACATATTATTATTATTATTATTCTGATGGCTTATGCCAATGAAAGTGACATGCAATTTGTTTCTTTGCCATATTAATATTGGTTATATTCCCCTTTGCATTTCCTTTTTGCAAATTCAAAACATATATATATATATATATATATATATATATATATATATATATATATATATATATGAAAGATCCCTTCTTCTTCTCTAGGATTCCAAGAATTTGGTTCACTTTGCATATTTTATTATTATGACCATTCTTGTAAATGCTGCCCTTTCAAAGAACCTACAGCCATCTTCCTATATTGCATGATGTTATTTCTTTGATACAGGGGCATTATTTTACTGTGCTAAAATTACAAAGACATCCTCTCTTTCCAATATGTCTTTTGTTTTTGCAAAACTTTTAAATTTTGATGGAAATGATTTTATAGAATCAACACTTTGAGGGGTCAAATTGCAAAAACACATGGTTGAGGAATGAAAAGTAACGCACCTAACGGTCAAAAAAAAAGACGGCCGTTAATAGTACGACTTTGTACCAAAAGAAGTAAGTAGGGATCTACATACAAGATTTCGGAAGCTATGAGTTCTCCATCATTTTAGACCTTGTAAGGAGTTAATTGTAATAGTTGTAACAATAAACAAATTGGAGTCACACTAATAGGAACGCATCCCACCGTCTCCAGGAGCTTTATACGAGAGCCATTCCTTGAGCCATTAAAAATGGGGCCAAAAAAAATCAACTTGTCAGATTTATTAAGACGGGGTGCATGTACTTTGTGGATTTTTTTTTAATCATTGAGAAGAATAAAATGAATAGGGAGAGAAAAGTTCAAACTTTTTTAAAAAACTAATATATGAGTTATTTTCAAATAACAATACTAATTATAAGTTATTGTTTAATTTATAACTTTTTAAATATAGAAGATAAGATAACTTTAATTATAAAGAGTTTTGGACAAGTAAGAATTATTAAAGAAAGATATTGGAAAACTCATATTTTGGTAGAATTCTAGAAATATTTTTTTTGGGTGGGCCTAAGGTGAGTGTGAGAAAGCAGTAGGAGTCGCACAGTTTTGTAGATGCACTTTCAGGCAGTCAGCTTCAAAGCCTTTCAATTTATATAAGATTATATATATTTACTAAATTTCTTATCAAAGAAAATTTGAACTCGAGAAACTTTAAAAAAAGTTAGAAATATAGATTCATAGATAATTAATATGGCATATTTTTTATTTAGCATAACGTTAAGTGGATCAACAAGTTCAAAGTCATGCCAATGAAACAAAAGCAACATCAGCTATAAGGCAAATGTCTCTTTTAATCAATTTTGTAGTACAATTTGTGCAACTTGGTATCTTTACTATTATTTTGATTGGTGAAGTTTTTTTTTTGCCCTACCCTAAACAAGATAAGTTTATTAGTTTTAGAAATATTTATTAACATATGGAAAGTGAATGTAATTTAACATTTAGTCTGACAAATGTCTTCTGATAATTTATTTTATATAATAATGAAGATATATTATTTATAAATAATATTTAGTTATAATAGTCATTATTTGATCATTTCATTATTAATTCGATTCAAATATTTTTCAATTCAATGAACCTTTTTAATCTTGAAAATAAGTTTTAATTTTTAAACGTCTTTATAATCAAGGAAATTTTGCAAGTAGAAAGCTATTATTTGTTTTTGTAAACTTTTTTTAATGTAAATATTCTAATTTAGTTTTTTGATGGACCATTTATATTCTAATGCTCTTGATTATCATAACGCTGATTTTATATATATATACTGGCTAGTAGTAGTCTGTGCATTCTATATCAATATATATATGGATGCATCGACTAAGTTAAATGTGTGAACTGAAAAAGTGATGATCCCTTTTTGAAGATTGACATATTAAGTAGTTATTTTTCTATAAAATTTATTATGATTAAACCTTTATCTTAGGAATTTTGCAAAAAAATCACTTTATTTTTATAGTTGCAACTTTTTATAAAAAAATATATCAATTTCAAACAATGTTGAACCACATATCCTGCCCTTTGAGTTTATTGCAAGTTTGTAACAATATTTTTACATGTGCACCAAGCCATATCATTTGCCCATCTATTAGGCTATTACCACTATGTATGCACAAATTCAGCTAAATATAAGCTCCTAACCTCCCTTTCCTTCTTTTTGGTTTCTCTGTATGGAGTTTTTTTATTATATTTTATTGAACTAGGTGGCTAGCCAATGAAACCATGGATGGTATATTTGGAAATCATAAAGCAACTTATTTGCAGCAAGATGCTTTTTTTCTTCTTTTAATTAAAGTTGGTGATTATGATTTTTAGCTGTGATATTGTTATTGGATCAAAAAATGGCTGGGTGATCAGGATCTGCACAGAAATATCTTGCGATAAGTTAAAAGTTCCATCCAATTTGATTTCTACAAAGGTACCTTTTCTTTGTCGAAGACAAATGGTGTCTCTCTCTCTCTCTCTCTCTCTCTCACACACACACACACACACACACACCCCTGACATTGGAGAAGCCGGCGGTGGAACCGCTCCCAAGGCGGCCGCCGAAATCACAACGGGTATGTCTTTGTCACGTGACACGGTTGGCACGGCAGGAGCAAAGATTCGGACATGGCTACCGGCCAATAGGATCCTTCCAAGGACTGCTCCTGGCCCTGCCAGCCAACATGGGAGGCTGCTCATCTGGTTAAGGCTAAGTTGAAACGACCGCTCTCGGGCCGCCGCCGCCACTGCCGCCGCCGATCCTCTGATTTTGTTCGGCTCTTACTGAAATACCAGACATCCCCCTGCATATCATCAAAAAATTTAAAATTTATTAATTAAAAAATTATTTTAAAAACTAAAATATTGATTGATATGAATATATTATATCAGCCAATATTTTGGATTTTGTCAATATATTGATTGAAATAATACGATCAAAAATATATATATATATATATAATCGGTGGTTAATTAAGGATCAAAAAGTTAATTTTGCCCCTGATGGTTTAAGAAAAACATGAATTTGAAATGTTTTGGAAGGTTTGGAGGGAGACAAAGTATTTTACAATTAAAAAATGGGTATCATTGGAGTCTACTAAAGAGCTACTATGAGGATAAGAACTCATTATGGATCGATGTATGAATTAGCTTGTGATCTGATGTATATGAAGTGATTTTAGAGAAAATCAAAGAAGTAATACTTGGAGGACCGCTCTACAAAAGAAGTCCTATAAAATAGTTGATGTTTTGTGCATCATTTATTAGTAATTGGTCAATAGGATTATTTTCTATACAAGTCCAACTATGTCATGTTGATGAAAGATGAATATAACTGTTTAATTAAATTTGTCCCATAAAGTGATTTGCCTAGTATTACTCATCGTTGTTAATAAAGGGATCTTTGGAGTATATGCTTTTCATATACTTGGAGAATATTAATTTATGAGTATGAATTTGACATTTTACTAGCAGCCTGTGAATGCAAAGTGTGATGTTAACTTTCTTGAATGCTCAATGCGTAAATATAATTCATGGAAGAATATCATCTGCACATGAATATATCATTTTTTGAGAGTGATATAAATTTGTAAACTAGCCAGTAAAGTTAACATATATAATGTCATGCATTCATCCTTTCTTTTCAATTGGAAGGAAAGAGGCAAAGAAAATGAATTGCAAGAAAAGGCCCTCTTGTCCCCATCTTAATTCAGCCCATCATCTTTGATCTTATCATGAACCCTAGCTATCTAGCCCTGAAAGATGCTGTGCAGCCCCCACCCCTGATAGTTGGACAATGGAGTTTGGACTGGAGCATGGTGGAACAATTTAGCTGATAGAGTCCCTTGAAATTCATTGATCTCAGTTTACAAGCTCAATACATGCATCATGCATATATCAATAAAATAGATATCCATATTTATGTACCTGCAGTCATATTAAATATCTTAGAGCACATCTATTCCATGCATGTGTATGTGATGAACACATCTAAAATGTTCAAATTAGTAAGATTTGTCTGGTGGGAAGGTTCATGTGTAATAAGTATTGTGATTGCAAATCTTAAGATAAATTTTGAACTCCTGACGATCGAGAAGATTAACACCTGAAGAATATGTAGAGAAACAGCAGCAGTAACACAGTCACATAATGTTAATCTCAAAGAAATTAGCATTACAATGGGAGAGGTATAAACAGACTTGCTAACAACCAGGTGGCAAATGAACATCTTTTTCAGTGTCACCATCCAACCAAGGATCTGAACATTGGGCAAGCCACAAGAGACGCTTGAAGCGCATAGATTCCTCACAGACTGGTACTGACATCACCTTTGACATCTGGCCTCCCAAAAGATTCCATGCCCTTGTGTCGTCAAAACAAATGCGAAGTATATAAATGGATACAGATGGGAAAGGAAGTGCAAAGAATAAGGACTCCTTAGTGATTTTTGATTGATTTTGCCATTCATAGCATGATAGCAAGAGGTATCATTCTTGACACAGGAGTGCACGGCTCACAGTTAAATAGCACCAAAGCAACACGAACAATGTTCACTTTATCATCTAGGGCTTTGGAACAACTATATATCAAAAGATGGACAAGATACAAAAACCACTTTGATAAAGAAACTGGTGATCTTCCTTCTCTCCAACCAAAAAGAAAGCATTAATATATACAAAAGCTTTTCTTTGATCAGTACAGGAAAAAAGTATTCTGTATACAGCTAATGTATATCCTGCAAGGAAAAAGGCCATTCCTGTGGTAGTATCCATACAAAAATACATGAATCAGCCACCCTAGGTGAGATCAACAGAAGATTTAGAGGCACTCGCTTCGCTCCCAACAAACCACCATGCTTTATTACCATTGGCACAATCTCCAGTTAGAAAAAGAAGAGGTTGCAGTGATGTTAGTGATCACGAAGGCAGAAACAGAATTGGCTCTACAATTTCATCTGGCTGGGTTTCCGTTTTAGCTGTACTATATGCCCTTGCAGGCTACATTGTCTCACCTGTTGTCCAAGCGTTTGTTAATACAGACAATATGTGAAAGTTGGAAAGGAAATGAGGATGGTTTTAGCTTGTTCTAAATGAGATTGCATCGGGAGCTGGGTGGGTGGCGTCCAACAGACATGTACATGCTCGCGCACATGTACACGCACAAGCACAGACAACCCAGTAAAGCATGCCATTGCCCACAATTACATATGCAGGATGGGGCACACTTCAAGGGACTTTTAGATTACATTTCCACCCACGCCGTGTCCATTTGCCTCCTAATGTGATCATATCATGTAGCAAGTTAAACCATTTCCAGAAAATAATAAATCTGGCAGTATGACTTACATGCATAGCTGCTACTGTGGACAAGAGATCTCTGGATTGATCTAGTAATGCTTGCTCTTGAGCTGCCATTTTAGCCAGTTCAGACACCAAGGAACTAGTTCCTTCTACCTGTAGATAATGCCTTATACATATGAGGTACATAAGAGAGAGAGAAAGAGAGAGAGAGAGAGAGAGAGAGAGAGAGAGAGAGAGAGAGATCATTGAATAAATGCAAGCTCGATCATACTTGAGGAAAATTAATAAGATCAAATAAAGATTGAAAATAAAGGGGGAAAACGGTTTTTTTTTCTTTCTTTTCCAACACATATTAACAATCAAAACTTTAACTTCTGCAGATTGCTACAATAACGACTAAGCTTTCCATATTATATGAGAGTCGGAGGCCTAACATTAATTAACTAACATTAATCTTCAATGGCTGGCATTTTTGTCCAGCCCATTGAATCAATCAGTCAGAACTGGAAAAAATGAGTTCTGGACTAAGGTTGTCTTTTGCTTCCATTCTCTGCTCAATTTCAGACACTAAATGCTGTCCACTAACAATTCGTTTCAGGCATCAACAAACTCCAGGATCCTAAATATCTGTGTTAATGTACATAGTTAAACTCTAACATTGTTATTAGTTCTATTATTCAGGCATCAACGAACTCCAGGGTCCTATATATCTGTTTTGTTTTTGTTTTTTTTTCCGCTACAACCTAAATATCTGTGTTAATGTACATAGTCGAACATTGACATTGTTACTAGTTCTATTATTTCCATTTACAAGTTTGGCTAGATTGTGTGTGAGAGAAGGGGGTGGGTTGGTGTAGACAGTACAAATTACAATGTCTCAGGAAAAGCACTATCTACCATTGATGGATATCTATACAAAATGTCCATTACGTATGTCTTGAGGCATGTTAAAATGTTAATTTATAAAATATATTACAAACTAAAAAAATGTTAAATCAAGTAGATGAATGAAGAATTGATTGAGCGATTATTATACCAAGATGTCTATGTGATTGCTTGGGCACCTAGGAAGTGGTCTCTCATGGATCATAGCAAGCAACTTGGCGCACCAGTAAGTGAATTGGGCGACTTGGTAGGTGCATGCTGCAGTGCATTTAATCCTACTCAACTATGGGCCAACCAATTGGGTGGCTAATCCCTCAGAATATGTGCTAAATAAATAATAAGCAAACTTTGGGATTCTTTTTTTTTATTTTGAAAATCTCAATTATGTCAAAAGCTGGCAGAAGTTACATATGCTAGCAAAAAATTATTGAAATGAATTAAAAGTTCCCCTTTCTTTGAGATTTTATGAGAAAATATAATAAAAAATCTACATATGCTAGAATTTTGGTAGTAATCTATTATAACTTGCAATGTACCACAATGTACACACTTTAACTGTCATCCTCTGATGTATCCATTTATTCTTCGTATGAGTTTGCATAGACTGTATGCACGTGCACGCCAAGTGTGAAATGCATCGAGTTGATTCCTAATAAAAATGAATCTACTTAACAGATAATCTGGAACCAAAGTGAATGCTAGTAGTTGCATTGTGGAAGAACCATCTGCCAGTAGAAAGTCTTAACTAGCTTGACTAGTTGAGATGCAAGCCATAGCATCATATGCTCACTAGAGAAATTTGTCAGACAATGACCTAGCGAGATCCATTTCTAACAACCAATATTGGAAGTTCCATGACTTCCAAAAGGGGGATTTTAATTTCATCATATGCTGACTAGATAAATTTGTCAGACAATCACCTACCTAGATCCACCTCTAACAACCAATATTGGAAATTCAGTGAATTCCAAAAGGGGGATTTTAGTTTCATCTCACAGGAATTCTGCATGCACTATCGAATCTGATAAGATTGTTAGGATGCTAAATTGACCTTTTCCAATGCATGTTTCAATAGCTCATGGTTATATCTGCTTTTAGCTGTCATCTTTTGTGTCAATTCTCCATCCAATAAAAATATAAAATGCCCCTTGCAAGGCACATTATTATTATGAAAATGTTCCCCCTTTTCTCCCTCTTTTTTAACTCAAACTTCAATTTGGTTAGGCTTCTACAATATATGATCAACTTAATTTATCTTAGTTTTTGAATTGTTTTCTTAGGCCAACTTTGTGAGAACCCATATTGGGTTTTTCAAACAAGGATCTTGATGCCTTTCTCCTTATTTGGTTTTTAAACATATACCAAATTTATTTAATTTCATGAACCCATTTTAAAACCTTCAACAATCATTTCTTGACTCTTCAAACATTTTCATCTTATTTAACGAATTTGTGAGCTTCTTTCTGCCATTTCTTGCAATTAATTGGTTGATTTTACTATTCATGATCAATATGAAATTTTTCTTAGTAATTAAACCATAATTGTCTTGTTTGTTTTTATGGCTCATTTGCCTTGAAAATGCAAGTAGTCGATATTTTGCTACTTAAGCCATTCTCTATCACATGTGAGGAGGTTGGACCGCAAAACTGGCACCAAGAACTGTGTTCATTATTGCCACTTTATGTAGTACATTTGGTAAGGTACATTCCCGTACCTACACAGGCATCCAACACTTTCTTTTTTTCTCATGGTTATGAAACTATTCAAAACCAAGCAGTACGGGTTGGTACCAAGCGATATGGGGTGATTCAGCTCCGTTCAAATTGGTACGGACTGGTTGGGCTGATATACCGAATCAAACCTGGGTAACTTATTGGTATGTTATGGTCACTACAGGGCAGGGCAGGCTGGTATGATTGACCTTGGTTGGATATTTGTATTTTCACATAAAAGTCTCATCTTTTAGGACCACCACTATGTGAATTTGTTAAGCAGACCTCGGCTTCCCAACATAAGCATTTAAAGTTCCCTGGTACCCTCTGGCATGATTCAGACACCTTCACTTCCAAAACCCTTCTTTTTTTCACTAGTTTATTATGATTTTTTGAAGGCTTCATTGTCAATCTGCAAAGACCTCCTAATCCCACAGATGTCATCATCTTGTCCAGCCTATAGCATCAGCCAACCTTGTCAGTTGGTTCTCCTTTCTGGTCTTTGTTAGCCCCATCTCGATTTTCTTTAGTACCCACCATGTTCACTTATGGCGGGCCTTTTCCTTCTCTTGGGTGCTACTTGGACTGTCACTAGGAGTTGCTTTAGTCTTAACACTTACTTTATGCCTTCCTTGCCCTCATGTTATTTAGAACAACCTTCTGACCTAGCAATGCTATATTAGGATTTGAAGAACAATGGCTCTTCATCTTTTTACCTTGCCTTATGAAGTTTCATTGCCTCTCACTCTCCATTTCTGGATTTCCCTCATTCTTTGTTTCTTCACTGTTTCTTGATGTTCTGATCCTACTGTTCACCCTTCTCCTTTAAATATAAGCCTCCCATTGAATAGCCTTCACTGCTTGTTTGATAAGCTAGTTGAGATATTACAATAATATTCGGCTGCCACCAAAGGTTAGGTGGAAATATTAGATTAGGTCTATATTCATGAAATCAGGCAGGTTTTGGGTATGGATGCAAGTGAGGTGTCAGTTTGAATATCTAAGAATTTCTTGCCGAGCACTACCCAAGTATGATATCCAATACCCAATTATAAGCATTAGGTGTGGGTGTCAGTTCGAACATCTAAGAATTTCTTCTTGCCAAACACTACCCAATTTTCACACCAATGCCCTATTATAAGCATTCGGTGATGGCACTCTGGCTAAACGAGCATATAGGATGATGTTTGGTGCTAGATGCGAACACTACTAGACTCATTTTCCTCAGCATTTTAACTTTTTTACAGACTCATCTATAATCAGCTAAATGTATAAAATCAAATAAAAATGTAGAAAAGCCTAAATCACAATCCAACATAAGCTAAACTGCATATCCATCCACTTCAAAATCATAATTAGTTCATTTAAATTTTGAAGGCAAACAATCAACAGCTTCTCCAAACCGATAGAGTTCAACCAAAGTCTGCCGAATCGGGACTGGGACCCTTACCGGTCGGTAGGCGAGTTGGTACGGTATGGGACCAACACACAGTACACTTGGGCGTGCCGGTTTCGAACTGGCACTCCAATTTTTTTTTAAGTTTTTCAAGTTTGATTAATTTATAATCAATTTTTTTTTTAACTTTGTTTTGAAGATTTTAAGTATAATTTGATGTTTTTGATATTTTCATAAGTCTAGTATAACCAAAAAGATGCATCTTGTTATTTTAAAGTGATACAAAACATAAAGTGATTAGTAAAATATTGCACGCTACAAGAAGCAACATGAAATATCCTAAAATCAAATAGTGAAGTAAAAAATATAAAATAATGCAATCAATTACATATATTTAAAGTATATCATACATAACGATATCTAAAATTTCGTCGAGTGGCGATGCCTCTCGTAGATATCCGAATCATTAGCATAATCAGGAGGCACATCAGCCCACCCCTCTAACCAAGCGACATTGTGGTTTTGTATGTTTATCCCATAAAAAATGCATTCCGGATTATAAGTACTCTCAGATCTCTCACTGAAGCTCTAACTTTGAAAAATATCCTCTGGCTGATAATACGGTTGTGGAAAGGCCCACCCAAATATGCCGGCAGCAAAATCTGACTTGTAAAAGGCTCTGAACTGCGTAAGGTAGCAGCCATCGGAAGACGATGCTTCAAATGCACTATATCCATATCCGTATCTGTATGGATCATAGGCTGCCAGTGGCTGTGTGTAATAGAATCCAGTATACGATTCAAAACGTGTATTGTCTGCCACATTTGTTGGGATGTGGCTGAAGTGGAACCAGGATCCAATAGCTCGTCATATATCCTTCTTTAGCATTGGGTGAACCCTCTGCTGCTTCGAATTCTTATTGGAGAAGGCATGTGCATCAAAATTATGGATAATGGCTCCTGGTGGAATCTTCTTGGAAGACTTTTTTTTTTACTAAAAACTTCCAGCATAGATACAATATGGCCACCGCCTCTGCCGACGGCCTTTCTAACTGAGAAGGTCCTTCTGATCTCTGAATCTGCCCTGCTACTCGCAGAGCCGGAGCTCAACTTGTAGTATGAGGGCCCAAATTGAGCCTTATGCCTAGCCACCTCATCCTGCTGTCACTGATCATCCAAGCTCGTCTGAATGACAGTCTGAATTTGTCTTCTTGTCATCTCGAGCGGACGCCTTTCTCTGACTCCCTAGAGTGATTAGAAGGTAGCTTTGTCGCTCGGCGGTCCACTCTGCCTTCTTGGAAACCCTCTTTTGCTGCTTTGAAATCATCAAAGTGCTTCTTCATCAGCTGTCAAACCTCTTGTGGGCAATTCTAGCACAGATATGTCGAGATAACCACCAGCTAAGTATTGCTTCAACCTGGTTACCCCTTCTTCTTTGAATTCTGTGTTACACTTCCAATGGTACCAATCCGAGAGTATTTATCCATGATCTCAACTAATGTTATGCTCTAGCTCATTTTTTTCTTAATGGTTCTATTCCAGCAGATTTATTAAGTATGTTAGTTTATCAATTATTTAAAAATAGCAAAATTTCTTTACTATTAAGATAATACTTTTTACTTCAAAAAATACATCTGATTTATCTAATGCATAATACTATTTTTTTATATTTTATTTATTTATTTATTTATTTTTAATAATTTTTAAATTAAAAATTATGTTCAAATACCATAAATTTAGAAAAATATGTTTTTACTTCAGAAAATACTTCTAAAATATGTATTACGTCTACAAATTTTTTATAATTTTTGCTATAAATTATATACATTTAATCATTTTTAAATAAAAAAATAAATATAAATATTTTAAAATTTATATATAATTTGAAAAATTTTAAAAAAATGTCATCGTGTAAATCATCAATAGATCTACAACATATCATAAAATCAATCCAAAATCAAAAATTTTGACATGATCTTTTCTTATTTTGCAAATTTTAAGGTATTTTTTGGCATAAAAAAGGAGAAAAAATGAGATAGAAAAAAGAAAGCATATCTTATTTAGGGTTGGATTCTCCTTCAATCGTACTAAATCAATATATTTTTCGCCCTGAGGAAGGGAGGGTATTCGGACAGGTTGGGAAGGCCTAAGAAACATCTCGGGCCTTCCCAACCAACCTTTAAAACAAAAGTAAGAAAGGGAAGCCGGTTCGAAACTGGTCCGACTCGGTGCGAACCACTAGTTCCGCACGGAACCAGCCAGTTCACGACTAGTTTCGGCCTATTTCGGCCGGTTCCTATCGGTTCGGGACCGGTTCCAGCTAATTTGGAGCTAGTTCCAAGAAAAAATAGGTGAACCGACCCAGTCCTCCACTGGGTCGGCTCGGTATGGGCCGAACCAGGCAGTTCGGCCCAGTTCGGTGAACCTTGGCTCATACAATGTGTTTTCTTGGGCATATAATGCTATAGGATGATTGAGTTTAAGGTTAATAGTGATGAAGTACATGAAAACCTTTGATTGTTTCACATTGCATTCAACAGAGATCAACACTATTTAATTTGTGGTAGATGGTAATTAAATGCTAGCAACATATGCTAGTAATTAAATATTAGCATCATATTCAACTTTTTTTTTTTTGGGGGGGGGGGGGGGGGGGGTCATTATTTGCATTTGCCTCACATGAGCAAAACATGCCACTGTTACTTTTGTACCGAACGTGTTTCTCATACGCAACACACTAGAAGCAATGAACATAAACTTATATTCCGACAACATTTAGAGCAAATAAATTTAACGATGAATAACAATCATATAATTTCACCAGTGGAGTGTCAATAAATTTATTTATACAACTGAACTTTCAGATGGCATTCTGTGCATGTGAAATTAAGCAGACATCTTTGTTATCTAGTAGTCAGGAACATGTTCGAACCAAAAATTTTATAGGTTACAAGTCAAACTAAGACACCAATGACAGTTTCTTCTTGCTCCCAACAAACTGTGTAACTCTCTATGACACCAGTTATTGACCGTTTTTAGACATGACAATTAAATGGTACATTGTTCAGACAAAGTTATTGACTACAGAAAGACATTATAAGAGAGGCACTTGTTCCATATTATATCAAGAAAATATCTGAACGCTCATCAATCAGAAAACTGAAAAAACATTTTTAATCGATATTACATGTGAAAATGAATGTTGTGAAGGTAATCACCTTCGACAATAGAGAACATATGGAGGATCCCATTGACTGCAACACGTCAACTGCTGAACCAACAGCATCTTTCACTTCTTGGATGTCCGCCTGTTAATAAAAAAGAAAGCAACTACATTACTTTGCAAAGTTTGCCTGAAATTACTACATAAATTTATTAAATTGGATATCTAGAGGTACAAACCTTTGCTCCTCCAACGACCGGAAGACGGAGCGTGCTAGCCTTTAATGCTTCGATAGCTCCTGATAAAGCACTAGAATGATCTCTATCCAAAAGAGACCACTCCTCCAAATAAGTCATCTGCATTGATCAAATATTCGAATGTTTAAATCTACACCAAACAAAACAGTTCAAATCATCATGAGCAAAAGTGCAAAACTATCATCCTGAAATATTTTCTCGAAAATTCTTTAAGATAAGTAAATTCATTTTGTAGGAAATGTATTGTCTCAAATTTTGTGAAGCATGCATGGCGGTTTTTGGAATACACTTTGACTGGATATTTCCCATTACAGAAAATTACTCAGGGAAATAAGCTGCCTAGACATTTGCAGCTGATCGGCAAAATAATCTCCATTATACTAACATAATATCATGTTTTCAGCAAATCAATGCCACATTTATGTGGACTAATCTTAAAGGGCAAACAATTTGGTGAAAAAACAGGGTAACTAATACCTCCGAAGTTACAGGGAAAATAACAACAGAATAGCTGTATATCTTGGGCATGCTCAACAGCAATGTGAAACTTCAGAAAATGGATTAATGTGCTCTCATCCATAGGGCTTGTTAATTTGCACATTTTATCTAGATAATAAGAAAAGAAAGGTCCAGAAATATGTTAGCAGCCCCTTCCAGTAAAAGAGAAGTGGGGGTGTGCCGACTTAAGAATAGAACTGATTCAATTAAAATTAGTAAAAAAGTCAGGTGGTTAGAAGGGGTTTTATTTAACAAAAAGATGCTTTTATTATAGGATGCCAATGTACTATATAAGTCCCTGGATCTTGAAGTTTGAACACCAAGAGTTCTAACAGATATAACTAGTTTCAAGTCTTCATTTTAAGTTATTGTCATAAAACAACTTGGAAATGCTTTTGTAGCCTAGCAAAAATAGTCTTTAGCTGTAAACATTTTTGGCCCAAATTCAACATATTTTTGTGACCTTTTCTTGTGATGAATCATCACATATGTCAATCATCTTTGTTATCATCTATTACGTCACACTAATTATATAGATATAAATAATAACACAGATCAGAAATCACAAATGCATTGGAGTAGGATACTAAAAACCCAATAATTGATTATTCAACCTAATGTTTCATTGAATCAATCTAGATGAAATAATCACTATGTTAGATCCCTAGAATAAAAATTATGCCCGGCATCATAAAATGGAAAGAATGTTTGAAATCATAAAATGGCATCTTCAAGAGAATAGATTTGTAAAAGCTAGGTTTCTTTCAGTCCCCCCAAATGCACATTCCTGGCTCCATTCTGGAAAGAAGAAGGCAAGTTGTCTAAGATTTAATGCAAATACTCGATGACCATTATATGTTAACATCCAATAATGAAGGGTGCAGCAAATGAGAATTATAGAAATTGAGTATTTTGTAGACATGAAGCACGGTAATAATCCAGAACCGAAATTAGACTTGGAGAAAACCTTGCAGCAACAGCAAACACACACACATACACACACACACACACACACACACACACACACAGAGAGAGAGAGAGAGAGAGAGAGAGAGAAATAAAAGACTTACTTGTCCCTTAAGAATGGAAGTTAGTTTTAGATTTTGTTTCATAAGCTGTAGCTTGGTCCTTTTAAAAGTGACAGAATCACGCAACTCTGATGTAGTTATCCATGCATTATACAAATTTTTCTGATACAAAGCAAATGAAGAATTAGCTGATAAAGCATCATCTATACTTCTTTGATAAAGATCAGAGGAAGGCATTAGCTTATTGATATTAAAGATTTTACATGCAAGTTAAACCATAACATCGAAGGTAAAAATGGCTAAAACAGAAACTAAGATGTTTTGGTAACTGTCCAAAGCAGTAAAAATTAGAGCATAAACGACATGGAATGCACGCATAAACATTATTGGAGTCACATCTGCACTTATGAAATAAGCCTAAGACACAAATAGTAAAAGTAAGAATAATAAGCACATTGAGATACTTGCACACACACATAAACAACACAACAAATATATGATCTCTGCTGTTGGACAACCTTGAATATGTGCACAAACTCTAATTCCACGAATTGCATATAAAGTCACACCATATTGCAAAAAAAGCCTGTGCAACAATGGCTTGACATTTTGATGAGCATGATTTTGTGGAACAGAAAATTGAATACAGTGCTTCAATGATAAGGACCAGAGAAACTATGGTACACCATTATAAGATGAGATCCTCCCATAGGTTATGGACATCCATGTGCATGCACAAGCGGTACATACCATATGCATGCACAGCACACAGAGACAGAGCTGAGATGGGATTCCAGTGGCCCAATTCAATTATTACATAATTAACTGGAGGAAATCATCCAAGTTGAGGATCCACACACTGTTTATCAAGATCATACGTTTTGAAGGTCACCTACTTATACATCAAGTGGATACAAATGTAATGGAACTATTCTATATTTTGAGTAAGTTCATCAATTTAGAGGCATTTAAACCCATTGAATTTTGGTTCATACATGTATTGTGATGTATAGATCATAATTCACTATCGATCCCAAATCTACTTAAGTCTTCATCCCATGGTTCGAATATGAATCACTTGCTATTTAAATTAGAGTCGCTCTCCTCAAACTATGTATTGATCCAAGTAGTTTTAGATCATTATTCTCTAAACCTTTTTTTCCTGTAATTACATTTGATGTTCACCCAGCCAAAACTATATCATCTGCAGATATTATGAACTAAGGGTTCTCCTCTTCAATTTGAACTGCAAGTTCCTATAACATGTGCAAAAAGATAAAGGTTTGAAGCTGATAATCGGTGAAGACCTATTGCAACTAGAAGCCCATTATTTGCTTCATAAGCAGTTTGTAAACCTGGTATTACTCTCATATACATGAGCATGGGTGGGGAGGATACAACCAGAAACCTATTAGGAAAAGGACATGGTTGAGAAGAAAAGAGTTGCAAAATAGCTGATACCACCCATACTGGTAAAAACACCTATACTAAAACAAATTCAAATCAATCAAAAAGAATATGTTATAGATCAAAAGAACCTTGTGTAAAACAATAAATAGCCAGGGGCACAAATGAACCTAGCTGCTCAGTAGCAGCAAGGGCTTGATTTAAGAGCTTGTTTGAGCTCGACTCAATTAGGAAACAAGTGGAGCTCAAACAGATTTCAGAGCTTGGCTCATAAACAAGCCATGCCTGAACGGCTGTCCAATTCTTATATAGTGGGAAAGCTCAGCTTAGCTTGAGTAAAGCTCGACTTTTAAAAGCTTAGCCTAGCCAAGCTCAAGCAGGTTTTATTGAGCTCGACTTGAGTTGGAGCCAGGCTCAAGCAGCTTGTTAAGAAGCTAAGCCGAGCCAGAGCAGCCTGATACTCAGCTCAGCCCGGCTTGTTTGTGCCCCTATAAATGCTAGCTTCTAAAATCTGATAGGCTAGCAAACAGCATTTTTATGACTGCACATCAATTTAACTAAATCTGTAAACATTCTTGCATGCTGAATATCTAATCGGAAGATCCTCACCCTCGTTTCTAGCCAACGTCCAGCAAGAACATAGGGATATGATATTTGTTGCAACCACTTCATCCTTAGGCCCGACCAGATTAAGATTTCAAAGAAGAATGTCACAGAAACAAATTACAGGCCGTCTCATACAGCCTAAGGTTTTTGAAGCCACAACACACCACTATCAATAATAAGGAGATGGAAAAAATGATGTTCCTCGACATGTCTTAGGAAATTCTGACTAAGCACCTTCTACCATTTTGGCGTATTTCTGAAAGGATTCCATCATCTCATGTATAAGAGGAAAATCTACACTACAATAAGGCAAACTTTCTTCCAAATGATTCATGTAGTAGAAGATGACATACTGAAAGAAGATGAGCCATTGTAAGTAATGCAGCTAGAGTGAAATCTAGGAGTGAAGACATGAGGGGTGGTCAGGCGGCAACATAAAGCAAGAATTTCCCTGTCAGAAAACATAAGCATCGAGAAAGGAGGTTTAGGGTGACGGCAAGAGGGTTTATTCATCTATCATTTTTATAGAAGAAGAGTTTTCCTAAATAAGGCCTAGCATGGACCCAAACATCAGAATCAGACTCGGACATATGTCCAAGTATCTGACACAGCAAGAGGAAGGAAAAGGAAATAAGAGATACATCGAAAACATCTTAACTAAATATGTATATATATTTATAAAATCTTATAAAAGATATTGTCTGATAAGGTCTTCCAATATGCTTGTTTCTCATCTAGTAACTTAAATATATTAGGAAAATGACATTTTGCAAAGCTATTTTAATACCTACATTCTTGACCAGTCTCTAAAAGAGAAAAGCTCATTTTTAACACTATTATAGTTGGGGTGGACTAGTCATTAAAAGACTCCAACTCTTCACCAATTTTTAAAAGCAGCAAATATTAAAATTTAATATGTAGCCAAGTGTCTGAATATATTCAGAACCGTAACTGATTTAGATTCTAGGAGCTGGATGTGAGTGTTTAGGTAACAATAACTCATTATTGAGCAGGCTTCGTAAAAGAAAGTCAGAGAGAATCAAAGCATTCTCTGCTCAGGCAGTTCCTTGGCAATAAGGTTTAGATTGAAATCTTGAGACACCAGACAAAATTTGGAATAGAGCAGCAGCTTTCATAGTTCTTGATATGGTCAATGGGGTTGATGCTTTTAAATTTCAAAATGCTGATGATATGATGCAAGTCCTTACAAGAGCCAATGGTCTGTAAACAGGAAAAATGCTTTCCTCAATACAGTGAAGAAATAATTATATACCGTTAGCATTGAGCTTCCAGGTTGCTCCAGTTTGGGTTGTTTTCCAAGGCTTCATTCAGAGTGTTACAAGAGAACTATTATTTCAGAAACAGACCTGCTGCTGTGGGCCTTCCAACCATGATAGCTGCAAGCCATAGGCTTGCTTGAGTTTCCCTGGAGGTTGATCTTACCAAACTGCTACAGCTTGGAGTCAAGATTGAGGATGGTCCGGAAGTTTTGAACATTATGTTTATGAAGGTATTAAGGTACAATATAGATGTGGGAGGGTAGGCCACAAAGTTCTGGATTGTCTCCATTAAATCCAAACAAGAGAGATGGAGGGGGTTCAACTTCCTGCGCAGTCTGCTTGGAGGCTGCCATTGCTGAGAACATTGTGGAGACAATAGTGGTGACTAATGATGAATCTGACACATTCTGTTGTTCAAGAGAAATTATAGTATGAGCCATGGTTTACAGTCTCTTCAGGTCGGGAGGAACCAACATGGCTGATGTGGTAGTCTGTGTGGCAGCTTTCACCAATGATCTGGAGAAAGACATGAAGAACAAGACATATGATATGGTGATCAGTCCCTTTTGCTCACTGATAGTGGTGACCAAGTTCCATGTTTGAACAAATTAAATGAGGACCACTTCTAGATAACCTTGAAGAGAAAATTCTTAACAGTATTCAGCCACATACTCATTATAGCAAGGGTCATGTGGCAAAGGCTCGAACAAACTATCGTCAAGAAGTATTAGATGCTAGTGCTTCTAATGATGGACAATCAGAAATATTGCAGCCAAAACGGCAGATAGCAGATTTCTATCAAATGAAAAATTGGATAATATACTTTTTGTTCGAATGTTTGTTCATATCTTGTCACACAAAGAGCAAATCCCCTCCAAATTAAATTCAGTTGTTTATTCTTATGGTCGAGAAAAGTGCCTGAAATTGTACCAACTACCTTGATGATCTTAGAATTGAGGGATAATATAGTCAACCTGGAATTTTCAGCTACAGCACATTGATGATGGAAGTTTGAAAAATGTGCAAAAATATGTGAGGATGAATGAATTAAACATAAGGTCAACACAAGATGATAGAAGGGTTCAACCAAAGGCTCACATTGATGGGCATTGCATGAAGAAGCTAAGGAGCATATGAAGAGGGCACTATAGCATACGACATCAATGAGACGGATCCATTAGTTTGGCCTTTCTGAAGAAGAGTTTGTACTCGAGATGACAAAGGCATATACATCTTGAAGATGACAATCCACTAGGTTTTGAGGGGAAACTAACCAAAGAGTCAAAAACCAAGGTAGGAAATCACAAAAATGAGGTGTTAACCTTGGGGTGAATCAAGTGATAATGAATAAAGGTAATAAGGGATGTCTGAGTAGGATAAATTCATTCATCTGTTAAATTAAGTCACGCATTTTAACTGTATCGCTTTTATGTTGCTTGAAATTTTCCAGAACCATGTAGATTTTAGATCATGCGTCAAAATTGAGTGTCACCACTATGTGCTGCTTGGCCAATTGTGGCTAAGGCAGTGGTGGGTTGAACAGGCCTCTTGTACTCGCTCATTTGGACTTGAAAAAGGAAAATGATGAAATAACATCATGTGAGGATATCACATGAGGCAACATAATATCTTACTCCACAGTCTCTCATCATTTTATAAATATTAAAAAGAAAACCTAGATAATGTAGCGACGAGATCTCTGCAACTAAAACAAATGCATCCAATTTCTCAAGAACACTGCTGCCCAATTGCCAACACATCTAGTGATCTAACAAAAATATTTTGTTTGTAGTTTTTTGAAAAAGCTAATTATTTCTAAGACACACGATACCACCCAAAACCTAAAATTATTGTACTTGACAAGCCCAGAACTGATTTTCGGTCTCTCATGTCTTTAACAGAAAGGTGGTGTTTGAACAATATCTGTATATATAAATCTGAATATGCATAATGTCAGTGCTCAACTGTGTCTTCAGATTTGCCAAATATGCAAATTGTCAATGTGTCTTTCTTTCTCATCTCTCAACAACCAAGCACTCATCATACTAATAAAAGTTTTCTTCCAAATAAGCAAAAACCATATGCAAGTTATATCACTATTCTATCTGAATTTTCTGATCACCTGCCTAATTAAGAAAACAAACCAAAATGGTTTTAAATGCTCATTGCCTACCATTATACCAGTCTTCTTCATAGCTTGATTGTATAATGCAGACCAAACTGCAGACCAAACTAACCACATTTTTTCTACACTTCTACTAATATATATTTTTATTGGCATCTCTTCTGCCACTTTTCATCCTGACTAAAGTCACCTCACATAAATCTAATTGGTGCTATTTGGTGATGTATCTTACCTTTTCTCACCCTACATATCTTCTTTCAGCTAATCCTATGCTCCTACCATCAACCTTTAACAATTGAAAGCATCATCTCCATTTTTGACAAACTCGTGGCCTCAAACAACTACTCTATCATTTCTCACTCTTTTTGCATGATCTGTTTCAAATACTGCCTTCCTCCCATTTTATGGTAACACAAATATTTTTCTCACCCTCTTTTCAGCTTCATTTTTAAGTTGAAATCATCAAAAACTAAACCTTTCCCTTGATACTCTGACTTTTTGGCCTTTCTTTTTGATTTTTGCAAATTAAGTTTCTAGCGTTCTTACATTTTTCAAGACATAATATTGTCGTATAACCACAAATTCTCCTTTTCCATACTTTAGCACCAGACATTCCAAGCACACCTCTTGCTACAGTCTCAGTACATCTTCAACCATCTCCTACCACATTATATCCGGAGGCACACACTTTCATTCATCACTTTGTCACCTTGCTCGTGCTATTTATTATCCTTTCTAACTCTGCATCATATGCTTATATGTCTTCTGACTCCACTTTCCTTTATCCTCTGCTTTCCTGCTACTCTTTTTGGCCATACTATCATATCAAAACTGAAGGAACATTGTTAGATGTCACATAAATGACAATATGGTCCAATTTGAAGTGAAAAATGTCAAATTACAACAAAATATGCTCTGAAATTCGATAAGTCGCAAATGTGCATCAAACTTCTTAAACTGATAATAATGAAATGCCCACATCTTGAGAAAGGAAGAAGTAACTACTGGAAGCCATATACATCTTGATTTGCTAGTTTTAGTTTGAAAACAACATTACTAAGGAAAGCAAAATCATAACTTCATAAAGGGGTTTATGTCTAAAGTCAACTGCATTTATTTTAGATGACCAGTAACACAGAAAATCAAAACAACACATGAACAATTTCAGTTTAATCAGATTATATGATTTGAGTAACCCATATTTTTTTTGACAGCATAGTTCCTAATACTAATTTCAACATTACATATACTACAAGGATGCATGATACTCAATTAATATAATAACTACAGAATGTGCGCATGAGAACTAAAAGAACTGCATAATGCCCCTATTGTGTCTGTCCCTGACCATAGCAGTCATCACAAACCAATACATGTGGTGATGAATATGATGGACACTCCCCTTACTGGCAATATCTGCCAAATGAGGAAGCTAAATCCCTAAACCGAAATAGGCTAAAAACATGTGCAATTCTATAATCTTTCTCGTATGCTTACACTGTCCCAGAATTTCAGCAAGAAAATGAATACTGCATTAACATGAGAAAATATGGTATACCATACTAGTCCGAACCGGACGGTATAGGACATACCGTACCATACCGGTTCAGTACCGGTGTCCGGTATAGGTGGTGTATTGATATTCGATATGCTAAGAAAATTATATGTCGTACCGATATTGTGCTAGTGTGGCACCGGTATGGGTCCGGTACCGAAACAGCGAACCTTGTAAAACATATTACAAGTGAAAAATGATTATAAACTAATCCTTGTACCATGCAATATATGAGATGACAAATGTAAAACAGCAACACTGACAGGTGCTTTTAGTTTAAGTAAGAACGATGGACTGGAGTAACATATAGGAGAAAGAGAAATACTTCTGAACGATTAAGATGAGTCGATCTTAAACCAAAGCAAGGTACCAACAAAATTGATAGGGCAAGCAACATCCAAGCTAGCATATTGCTAATTGCTAAGTAGAAAGCACGCGGACCAAGAAATCATAACAAATACAGATAACAATTTCAAATATCAATATGTTGAGAAAGCAAACTCTAAGATTGTAGCACTGGCACTACCTCTGCGGTCAGTCTCTGCACCAATAGCGCAGCATTGGCCCTTGCATTCACCCAACGCCATTGCAAGTGTCGATTATGAAACAGCCTCAACAAGTGTGCTTCCTCAATCCGGTTCTCCCCTTTCTTTGCCCTCCTCACTTCTGCTGCAAAGCTTATAATTGAAGGCGCATTACCCGGCTGACCAATTGGAGAGGAACTCACTGATCCATTGTTCCTCATTCGCAAAGGACTGGCCATTCCCCTTGAGGGAGAAGCTGTAATCTTACTCGGAGAAGATGGCCTCATGGGTCCACGGAGTGGAGAAGAAACCGACCGAGGAGATGACGAAGGGCTATCTACCAATGATTTCTTTGTCAAACCAAGCTTCGGTGGGGCTGCAGTCCTGGAGCCTGACGACAACAATGGCGTGCCCGGCTCTGGAAGCCGGCGTAGTCGGCTGTTGGTCTCCTGCCAGAACCTTGCAGGCACACTAATTCCACGAGGAGTGACCCGTGCCCTTGAGGGCACACTAAGCTCCTGCGCCCCTGAATTGCTGCCGGAGGACACACTGTCAGTATCCGATGATGCCGAAAGGTCGCCCCCATCAAAGGATGCACGGCGCGTGCCGTCGTCGAACACCATTGACTGCTGCAGCAAATGGACCGTGGCCAAGATGGAACCTTTCTTCTCCAAATTGCAGTCCAAGCTCCTCATCAAGGGGTTCGACTGCCGAGGTCTGGCAGCGGGCCAGCGATGGTGGTTCTCAAAGGGCCGGGAGTTCTCCGACTGATCGCTGGCTCTGGCAGGGGTAGCGGCAGCTGAGTTGGTCCTCCGGTGCGCGGGGGCGGGCTTGCGGGCGGGGCTGGGGGAGGTGGCTTTGGCGCGGCTGGTCTGGTAGAAGAAGGACTCCCCCTGGAACGAGACGGAGAGGCTTCGCGTGGTGGTGCAGAGGGCTCGGGCGGCGGCGGAGGGCTCGGCGGGGGCGGGCCGGGGATCAGGGCGAGGGGTGGAGGGACGGCTCCGATCGACGGACTGGGATCTCTTAGGGGCCAATGCCGGTGGCGTGGAGGGCCGGGAGGATATCAGAGGCGAGGGGAAGCGCCGGGAACTCGAAGAAGAGTTCGAAGAAGAGTAGGAATTGGAAGAAGAGTATGAAGTAGAGGTAGTCGAAGACGAGGAGGAGTAGGGAGAGAGGTACCGAGAGGAGATCTCTTTGGTACGGGGGCGGCGGGAGACAGCAGCAGCAACGGCGGCGGCATTGTCCTTCTCGGAGGGGATGAGAGGGCGACGGGAGGGGCTATGGAGATCGTCGGGGAGGGAGGGGTTTTTGGGGCCAGGGGAAGTGGAGGCAGCCGAGGCGGTGGTGGTCGGAGAAGCGGCGGGGATGGCGGCCACCATGATCCCCAGGGAGAGATCTGGTTCTCCGCCTCGGCCCTATCTCGATCTCCTTCTATCTTCTCGAATTCCAGCACCAGCTAGCCGTTTGGTGGAGAGGACGAGTCACATTCCCCGGCGGAGCACCAGACTCCAGCTTCTAAGCTCCTCTCCTGGCCCCTGAAGGAGAACAGAGAAGGGAAGAGTGAAGCGGAGAAGAAGGGGCGAGAGAGAGAAGGGTTTGAAGGTTTTGTTTTCTCTCTCTATCTCTATGGTTTTGTTCGTTATTATTTAGTGTGGTGTTGCGGTTAAGCTATGGAAAGGCTTGCTGTTTTGCTACGAAGGGAGCGTCGTGCGCGGAGGGCGAGAGAGAGAGAGAGAGAGAGAGAGAGCGCGCGCGATGGGTTTCGGATTTTTTTTTTTTTAGCTTATTCTTTTGCTTTTAGGCAAACAAATAGAACTTTTTTTGTTATTTTCCTTGTGGTCTCTAGTTATTTTTTATATATATATTGCTCTATAAAAATTAATTCTATCAAAAGAATAAAATTGAACAAGGAGAGTAGTTAATTTCTAAAGCAAGAAATAAAGAGACAGAAGGAAAGAGAGGGGGTTGGGGGTAACGGCTACATGGTAGAGAGAGAAGGAAAGAGAGGGGGTTGCTTTCCCTTTAATTTTAGGGAGCATTTAATAGAATTTAAGAAGAACTTAAAAGAATTGATAGGAAAATAGACCTTTAATTAAGGATAAAGGATATTGCCACCTGCTGAGAGTAAGAGGTGAGAGGGTTTTTTTAATTTCTGATGAGTTGGGGTCGCTGGCTTTGGGGGGCATCACAAGGTGGGGGACTTCAAGCTATTTAAAGGCAGACTTCTTTTGGTAGAGTGGGATGGACCCTTGTCTTTACCAAATTGTCATCAGATTATAGATTTTAACCAGATTTAATTAATATCAAAAGTATTTTAAAACTAATTTTAAATTAAATGCTTGGTAGGGTGGAGTGGACCATACCTACATCAAATTGGCACTAAATTTTAGCTCGGTTCAAATTTGGATAGATTAAATAACAAAAATATTCTTAAACTAACTTTAAATGAGACATGCAAATATTTAACAAGTATTAATAATTATAACTATTATTGTGGAGTCATTACAGACAATACATTTGAGATACTAAGAGGCAGTAGAAAAATGATGCATTAAAAATTGAAGCCCAATATGGACAAATCTCATAAGTTTGCTTTTAATAGTAAAATAAATAATTAAACTTATCTATTCAATTTTTATTTTAAAAAAATATTAGTCAATTCAGGTTAAGCTTTAGTAGAATAATCTTTGCTAGCGTTTAGTGATCTAAATATAATCATCGAGGTGATCTTAGATCACTGATGATTCTTATACCAAAGTAATCTGATGTCCGGTTATCTAAGTTCACTGCATTTGCCATACTATATTATAGTGACTAAATATCACACCATACCAAACGCTCTTTTAAGAGTAGAAATTAGGCTTAGAGCCCAAATTAAACCAAAGGATCTACACCAGCCAACTTACCTTGAGGTGACAAAGAAGTAAGCTAGGAAGGAGGTGATAATAATTTAACTTAAGTTTTCACAAGTAAAAATAACTTAGGAAAGACTCTAGAAAAATATAATAGTTTAACTGTATTTATTATATAATACTACAATTCTTCCATAATTAAAATGGTATATTTTATTGGTAAACTACTTAGGACGCTACTTTAATGAGTTGAGGTCCAGAAAACAGTCATCCATCAGAACAGTCCTCTCTAATGGGTCCAATCCTGGGATGGAGCTTAGCTCAAGGGTCACTACCTATCATACTGGCCCTTGACAGTAACATGCGATCCCTTCCCCAGCTTAATTGGCTTGATTCATGAAAGAAAAAGAATAGCCATTAAATTTATTTGGCTTTCCCAAAATCTTGACTGCTGGTCACAGGATTTTGGCGCTGTAAAAGGTGATGGGGCCATACAGCTGCCAGGTACTTGGCAATTCCTATTTCATCAATTATCCATCACAAACCAAAGTGGCATACTGTTGATAGGTAATTGTAACAATTTGAGATCTTATCCGAAAAAACTGATCAGAAGATATTATTTAAATTTTTTGATCTTATATAAATATACAAGATCAATCCAGTATATACAACTAGTATCCATTACAAAGACTAGACAAAAGAAAGTATTTGGTAATTTCTATTCTATCGACCAAAAAAATTTGTGAAAAAATTCATGGCATTAATTGTATTATTCCACCTTCAATTTGTGATTATCCATCACCAACCTATGTGGCATATTGTTGTAGGGCAATTCCTTCCACCTTTCCCTCTTATTGATCTTATTCTTCATATTTTTCCTTCTCTCACATCCCTCCTTTCTTTGCATGCAGAGGGCTCTATAGATCCAAGTGACTAGTTAGGAATTAAGAATTTATTTTTGAACTGTGCAGTTATCACCAATATTGTTTTATAGTAGCCTTTAGATGATAGACATGATTAGGTGCGCCTTAGTGGTAGTTTTGCCTTTTATAGTTCCCCAAAGCGAACATAATTGTTTAAACAAATTGTGATCCAACTTTTCTCAAATTGAAAACTTATAAAACTGTTGAAAAATTTAGTTGTTAAAAAAGAAAATGGAATTATAGGATTCTAGTTTTTCATTAGTTTGAAATATATTTCCATAGTTGCTTTGCCCATCTTTTGTAATCTTTTCAAATGTAAATTGAATTGTATCACCCTAAACTTTTCTACTTCTATATTGTACATTGCTTCTTACCTTTCTTCCAATCTTCGATGATCAATGAAGATGCAGGAACTTTTTGAGAAATATGCTTGGAATGCTACCTCTCTACCAAGGAGAGGGATGCCGGCTATTTAAGTCAAGTTCTATTGGCAAAAATTTTGATAAATTAGACTAAAAACAAGTACAAACAAGGTGTGAAATTGGAAAACATTCATGACAAAAAAATAATGCATAAGAAAAATCTAGTTATAATGCTTGTGCAAATGGATGTGGCTGCTAATGATATATATATATATATATATATATATATATATATATATATATATATATCTGAGTTCATAGTTCTTTATCTTTATTTATCTCTGAGTTCATAGTTCATAGTGTAGCATCATAGTTACCGTTTCTTTTTCCAAGTAGATAATATCTAATAGAAAAAGTTTTTCAAGACCAAGGCAACAAAACCCACTACCATTCATATATATATATATATATATATATATATATATATATATATATATATATATATATATATATATATATATATATATATCTTTTAAATTATTTGAAATTTATTTGCTACAGTACATTCTTTGTTTAGATAAATTTTTAAAATTTACTACGACCAACAGATTATGGTGAATTTGTGTAAGACTCTTATTATAAAGTTTAGCATGATTGAAATATTTTGAGGTGAATTTTAATTAAAGCTATCATGGTGTTGCTCTCCTTTTTTCCTTGAGGGATGGAATGGAAAGGAGAGCAATTGATGGCACGGCTGGATCAAAAAAGATGAATGGTAGTGGGTTTTGTTGCCTTGGTCTTGAAAAACTTTTTCTATTAGATATTATCTACTTGGAAAAAGAAACGGTAACTATGATGCTACACTATGAACTATGAACTCAGAGATAAATAAAGATAAAAAAAGATAATTAAAAGATAAAATAATAATGTTGATCATTTCATTAGCGAAGGGCTGTTCTCAAACTTACAACTTAATTCTGATAAGTGTTTTTCATTAACTATTAGAATAGGTGCCGCTACTTTAACTTTGATGCTTGTTCTTATTGTTGACTTGCATAATAGCTATGCTCCTTCCACTACTCTTATATTATGGATAATGCTACCACTTCTTTTATATACTAGATAGTGGTAATTACTAGCTAACCATCCTACTTAATTACTTTCTACTCCATTAAAAATCTCCTAAGCTAATAGCTCTCATCCCTCTTGGTTTGTACTACATGTACTCAGTTTACACCTTGATGCTTCACCTTGCACCCTTAGTGGTTCAGCTTGTATCTTTGTTATTTTGACATGCGTATATAGTGTTTCGATCTGCGTCCTTGGTACTCGATTTAAGATTTGTATATTTTTAGTAATACTCAACTTGATGATCATATATTTTAACTTGATGATGGAGTACGACTTTAGCCTTCTATCCAAGCACAACTTAGTCTGCTACCTGAGTATAACTTTGGCCTATTGGTCAAGTACTTCAGCCGGCCGACTGAATTCTTGATTTGCGTCTTGGTATTTGATTGAAGGTTAATACCCTTCTAAAAGCACTTAACCGGCCTACTCGCTTTTCAAAGATCTGCTCCTACTCAATTTCTATTGGGTGATTTTCCAAGACTTGTTATTAGTCGATCTAAAAATCGCACTCATTAGTTTGGATATGGTGTAAACATATAAAAATTAAAAAAAAAAAATAAATATAACATGCCAAAATTTGCCTACATAGCATTGTCATCCTTTCTCTCTCTCCTTCCAACTCTTCCTTCTTTTTTTTTTTGGTGTGCGTGATTTGAACTCAAAACCTAAACAAAATCTCATTTCTATGCCAACTAATAACTTAAACCAAGAAACTCAAGCCCAAGGCGATAAAGTTGGATCAATAATGCATTTCAATCACAACAAAACAAGCAAATACGTACTGATCTCTACAATGTCGAAAATGAATTCAAGTGTGCCAATACTAAAACTACTGCATTCATTTCCCTCCTTAGTTAAGGTTTTAAAAATCAACAGCAAGAACCGGGGACCCACCAATTAGGGACAGCCAGAGGGGTTCCCAAAACACCACAGTCATCTCCCCCAGAAGAATCCCATCAGTAACTGGACCAAACACCACCAGTGTACTTCGATCCAGTCGAGCACAAATGGCAGTACGCCACCTCCAAGATTTCAGACAGCTCGCGAATGCATCCATTTGCAAGCCAAGAATGATATGACATTAAACCAGTTTTTATATACATTTTTTTTGTTTAAAAAAATATTATTTTGCACTGCTGTTCTAGCTTCCAGATCGCTACGTGCCACCCCAAAGCCTATTTTGGACGAGCCCGTGAAGCCATGCATCCCTGCCGACTTCCTGATCCCCTCACGGGATCTTGTCAGAAGATGGGAGATGCGTCGAGCCATTCTAGCTTCATGCAGTAGTGGACAAGTCTCCGGTCCACGCAAACACCATGCAATGGTCGAGTTGGACTTATTTTTTTATGGAGTCAAGGCTCGAGCTCAATCACTAAAACTTTGAGCTCAACTCAAAGCCGGAGTTGTTTCATCAATTGATCATCCTAAGGAATTAGGTTAGAGCTATCTTATTGGGTCGGATCTGGGTGTCTGTCGAGGGATTTAGGTTGAAATTTCGATCTAAACCATATGGTACTGTAGCTAAAATTTCATAATTTTATGACGATGTCCTACCTAATACTCATCATTAGGTTTGGATCTTGCCTTAATTGGTCGGCAATATCTATGATATTGCTTCTGTAACTTTTTAATATTTGATACAGCATGTGAATGAGCTTGTCAAAAGCCTAACATTTTTTAAATAATAAAAGTAGACCGTGACGACCGCGAATGGTATCACTTTCTTATCATGCAAGGGATTAATGCCGATTGGAAACAACCCTCAGTAGGCTTCTCTTAATCTTAAAAAAAACTATATTCAAACTAAAATAGGAAAAAATATAATTTACATTAAAACAAGAAAAGAAGGAAGTGAAAGAAATGGGCTGATTGGTGATGCAAAAAGATCAATGGTGGGTGTGTCCTTAAGATACAAAGGGGAGAATCAAGGATATGGCTTGGCTTCTTTCTTTTAGAAGGCCAACGAAATTAGAGATTTCGTAAGCTTAACATTCTTATTTTCTTTAAAATAAATCATTAGTGATATCTTTATATATACTTGATAAGTTTTGTAGAGAATATAGCAACCAAGCTATAATTATGTACTACTTGTGGTGCACATAAAAAGATGATGAATGTTCTTATAGTGAAGAAAACTCAATGTTTTCATTCTGAAAAAAACTCACTATTATTTTCACTAACCAGCAAGGGCAAACATGTTTTTGAACTATGTCTTTGAAGTTTAGGTGTGATGATGTAGGGGAAATGAAGAGCTTCATTGGCGCAGGATGAAATGCATGTTAAACCAAATGATTTATTTTAGGTGGCTCACTGCATCTTACATTATCTATTAATGCACCTCTCAAAACCTGTTGTGGGTTACATCCAACTCCAATGAAAACCTTTATTATTATTATTATTATTATTATTATTATTATTTCTGTACAAGAAACCTACAATACTACACCAATCAATCTTTCTCCAGGATGTTTTTATCCCGAATGATTCGATGGAAAATTTTTTTCTATCATAAAAAAAATAAAAAAATAATTTGAGTCGGATCCGACCTAGATCTGACTCGGACCCGATCTAGATCCAAATTTTTTAGGTTGGGTCCGGATTGCATATGAACCCAACCTGATCCGAATGATTTATTGGGTCAAAAATTGTAACGGCAAACCCGTCAGATCTGGGTTCAAAATTAGGACTCCAACAAAAAACTGAATTGGATCGAGGTTACTCATGACCCAATCCGGTCTGACCTATTTGCACCCCTATGTGTATGTTTAACATAAATGAGGCTAGCTCCAGATAGTGGTATAATGGTTGGTGTACGATTACAATGATCTTTCTTAAACTATATCATTTCTTGTTAGAATAAGGTTGCCATGTACATAATAACACAGGAAACATCACCAAACAACAATAAAATGGTTGTTGGATGTCATATTCTTGCCCACATCATAGAGAACTAATGCCCTATTTTGTAAGGGCGCATGGGGACGAGCGAAGACTTGCCATAAAATATAGATGGTTGGTTACGTCACGTCGTAGGACGAAGGAGACACAGCCTTTGCCGCTACGCACACGGATGAAGGTCAAACCGACCGGTTTTGCGGATCCGGGTTGTCTGATTATGTTGGGAGTTTGGAGCGACGTACATGGAGAGTGAAATCACAACTAGAAATGTGGACAGAATGGGGAAAAAATATTTGTTCTTTCTACTAGATTTATGACATGCCTTCCTTTATGCTCCCCAAAGATGATGGCAGGACAAGAGCTCATGCTTCATAATGTGGATTAAGTAGCTTATATGATCCTTTGTAACATAGTATGCAACACCAAGCTATAGCTAAACCAGCTTTTGCTCATGTCATGGGCATATATCTTCATTTGAAGAGCGATCGAAATCGAGAGCAAAAAAAAAGTTTTGTCAACCCGTTCGACTTAATTATCTTAGAATAAAACATTAAAAGTATTAGAAATTTTTGAGAATAGGTTCTAAGTGATTTATTTTTATTAAAAATAACTAAAGCTATTACTTTGTGCATCTAGTTATACTAGTGAGATTCATCAAATTTCTATTTTCACCAATAGACAAGCTAAAATCTTTCTAAAAATAGATCTCCATCAATTTTAATTATATCCTATTGCATTACCTACTTGCTTCTGAATTGAAAGATAAAGCCAAATCAAAATTTTCAAAAACAACCAAATTTGATTTGATCATGCATTTTAAAGGCTTAAGTGGTCTCGAAATAAAGCCATGCAGAGTCTGATGAGTCTGTCAATAGGTCGTCACGTTATAAAACTATACAATTTTAAAAAATGCATTGCAAGGTAGATACCACATATAAAAGCTATATCTTCCAAAATGTTTGATGTACAAATCAATCTTGGAAATGATAGATCTTGCTCTCAAATGCTATCTAGGAGTAGCAAAAGTGGTTCGTAACAGATCTAGTGATCCTCCCGGATTCAAAGTGCAAACCTTAACAGTAGTATCCCACACCATCACCAAATGTTGAGGACCCAAAACTTATGCCTTTGCCTTTAACGCAAGTGAAAAAGTTTAACCTCTATATGTGTCATCAGTACACCAGGGACACCTAACCTTGAAGAACGGAACTAAAGGGTGCTAACCCCCTTACCCAAGGATGGCCCTGCCACTCTCTTCTCTCCCTCACCTACACTTATTTGGGGACCATCCGTTTCTCTTATGGTTAGCCGCTAGCATATTTAAGAGTTCATAAAGGACCAATGAAACACCAAGCTATTTGAGCGACTGTCCTGAGTGAGAATTCTGAATTAAGCTAGTACTGGCTTTTCTATTGCTTATCTGGCCAGCCCAACAACTATGGTTGTCCATCCTTAAAGGGGCCAATAGAATAGTGCCACATTGGTACAATGATTCTTTCGAGTGAGATGTTTGAACAATGGTGGAATAGCTCACCTTCTACAGCTACTGTAGAGTAATTGGACTTCTTACCCCTTGTTCTATTGACTACACTATTGGAAGGTTTCTCCCTTCCAAGAAAGCAAAGGAGGGTGCAATTACATAGAGAAGTGATAGCACTGTTTGTTATCAATCTTGCGGGATATAGATGCTCTAGGAAAGGTCGTTCATGGAGAAGCAATGGAACTTTTTATCGTTCCTGATAAAGAGCAAAACAAGGTGTTAAATAAACAAGCATCCTTAGGAAGAGGAAACAAAGTATGAATTGTGTGAGGTTCCATCTGTTGTGACCAACCATACTGGCATTAATCTTAGTGATAAGAGCCTGGTAAAACGAAGTGAAAAGGCTAAGATTTTGGTAGTTTTGTATAGTGGCTACCTCAAATGATAGAAGATGATGCGCAAGCTAAAAGAATACCAAAGATCTCAGATGATTTATTTTCACTCATTTTAGTAGCAAAGCACCATTGTCCAATGGGAATCACAAATATATATGTTCGAGAAGTAGAAGTTTTCTAATGAAATTATTGTGAGGTAGAATATAATTTCCAGACTTGCCAGACTTGCTTAACAATTTGTTGTTTGTTTCTAATGATTCCTATGTATCCATCTTCTTCTGCTGCTGCATTTACGAGATATTGAGCCTGGCATTACCTACCAACAAGCATTGTGTCTTGGTATTTCATGCCTCTCTTACATCTAATAAGAACCCTAACGCTTGCTACCATTCATTAAAATGCACCTCTAGATCATTCTACTTAAATTTCCTTGATTCATGGCAATTCACCACATAGAATGCTTTTGGTGCATTTTCCATCGAAAACCACTTAAGGAGAAAAAGAAAGGAAGAATATGAAAAATTAACTTGATAGACCTATGCGGCAATAACCATCGGAAGAAATTAAAAGATCACAGGTATGATTAAATACCTCAGTGGAGAAACTAGCCACCCAAGAAGTTCTTGTATCTCTAAATTAGCTTTTCTTGTTCTTGTTGTGGCCTTGGATGCTGGAGAGCCGAAGACTCCGAGACCAAAAACACATCAGCCTAAGGTCGCTATTATTTGCAGGCTAAGTTTTGTGAAATGCCCCTCGTCATCTCACGCACTCACATACACACCGCTCACTGTTTTTTTATCTCCCCCTCTTTGCTTTCAAGGAGGTTTTGCTCTCCATTTGAAACATTCTACCTTTTGCCTTTGTGGTCTCACACCTGTCCTACTATCATTTTACAGATGGGCACAGGCCATCTACTTTTCCTACCTCCTCCTTTTACAAAAGGATACCAAATTGCTGCTCCTATATAGCATAAAAACTCCATAGTGGGCTGTTTCAAAACCTTGTAGAGCTTATCTTGGTACCGGCCCTTACCAATGCCACTATATCATTACGTCCGGCATAAAAATCGATACAGAAGCTAATTTTGTGTACTAAATGCCGGTATGCCCTCTATATCATAACCCAGTACTGAACCAGTACGATACACCCTATACCGCCTGATTCGATATAATATCGCATACCATGCTTGCTAGCATCTTACTTTTGTTGATGCTAAATGAGTTCCTCCTTCATGTCTCCATTGATCTCTATCTTAAGTACCCACGAAGTTTTCAGGGGATAAGTTTGATGTTTTAAAATTGGATTTGTTTGATTAACTAGCTAGGTGGACATGGTTATCATAATAGTATGCCATCTTATCAGGGAAATACTTGGATGATCAATTTCTGGCACCGAAATCATTCGATGATGCACTAAATAATATTTTCTTATATTTCATTTGTTTAAATATCATATTTCTAGGGGTCCTATCATTGTATGATAAAAAAATTAAATGATTGTTCTACATTAATTGTCACATATTTGAGTAACATAAATAAATATGATGCAAAAGTTCCTTCTAACAACATTAATATGAAATTTCAGATCTGATTTAGTCCTTGTTTCCCCCATATTGAAACTGGGTAGCAACATGAAAGATGCTATCAAGGTTGCACTCAGTGATTAAACTTACCAATCACTCCAGAATAGCTCCAGAACTCATTTCCCTTTTGTGCCTCATCCTTTGGGACTCCTGGTAGCTCTATAAAGTTGGGGACCATGTTTTGCAATCTAAGACATCATTATACAAGAATATAATACGATTGTCCAACTTTTGAAGCTAACAATATATATATATATATATATATATATATATATATATATATATAGAGAGAGAGAGAGAGAGAGAGAGAGAGAGAGAGAGAGAGAGAGAGAGAGAGAGAGAGAGACCTGATTTATTGGCTAAAAAAGAATTTAATGGATTTATTGGTATGCTGGATGCATCAAAAGAAGAATATTGATGGCTTCTGTGGGTATTTTTATGCATCAAAACCTACAATATGATCCACTTGGCCACACCTAAAACAACTAGGAAACAAATGTCATGTCATGACCTGGAAACCGATCGAAAAGCCCAAGGGATGTTTGATCGAACGCACCAAATGGGAGAGACTCAGAACTTTGAGACTTTGATAAGAGGACAACAACAAACAAAAGCAAGAAAAGGGAAGGAAAGGCAGTCTGGCAGCGGAAGGGCAATCACATGATTCACCACCTTTTTCACATCACAATCATCATGTTTCCAGGTACATCACATAAAATTTTCAAACTGCAGAGGATTCGGCCTTGTTGGTCGTGTATTGTGTTAGAATTTCAGATATACTTTTACGATAGTTTCATGATATAACTTCCTCTTCTTCTTCTTGATAGATGTATGTAGATATATTTCCTGATTGTTATGCTTAAAAAAAGATGTCTATGAATATAATCTCCACAAAGTGATAGAAAAACAGAATATCGAAGTTTGTCCCTATAGCAAAAAACTCTATATTATGGTTGACAGGCAGTAGTTTGCTTGATGATTTTTGGTATTATGAAACATAATTTTTTTTTAACAAATCTTCAGAAACTGGGTGCGCAAAAGAAACTCAACATAAAAGTTTTGATAATTTGTTCAAAGCTTGAGTTGTGGACTGAGTTCTTTACCACCAATTAAGGTTCAATTCTTTAGCTAAACTTCTGTCGTGGTCCACATTGGGGAGTTAGATATAGCACTCATCATGTCATGGTCCACTATGAATGTTTGCTATGCAAGCAGCCAGCGTTGAAAGTGATATTAAGCCAGGGAGAATGATTTTGTCTTGGCTTCTTCTTCTGAAAGACCTTTGCTACACACTTTATTATTTGATAAGGAACCTTAACATTAATGAGGGATGATGAGCTAGGGAACCCACTCTTTAGTTGATAGGAAAATGGAGCAGACTTAAAAAGCTCCTGTCCTTGAGGCATCTTTACGTGCTTGTGAATTCTTAAGATGGACTATGATGGAGAAATAAATCAAAATCAGTGACGAGTCTACCTTGCTATGAAAGAAATTATGATGGTGATCAAGTGGTAAAGGTTATCCATGGTGGCCATCAATTAGGTTCAAAGTCTTATCCACAGTGGCAATTTTCTACCATGCACCTGTGGATAAGTAATTGCCTTGCTTCTCTTTTCTCCTCTATCTATATTGTATATTTTATTTTATTTTTTTATAGCATGCATGTCTATCCTAGAAAATGTCAGGCTACCTATGCATGCTAGAGAGAAGGTTGGTTAAGTTAGCAAATCAAGGACAAAAATATTCATGATGTATATGCAATCAATATCCATGGCAATTTTCTTCCTTTCATGAATTATATTATTTCAACATTTATCTTAGTTCATTTTTTATTTTTTTTTAGTACTAAGTTGGTACCTGACAGTGGTAAATCATGTGATAAGCACCATAAACTAGAAGATTGCCACCACATTAAGATATTTACAAAATATTACATAACTTAGGCTAAGTAAGACCTAGGAGTCCTCTCTTTCTCATGGTCAGGTTCAAACCTCCATTCCTTTCTTAAGAGGAACAGAGTCCTCATCACAAAAGAAGCACAGATTGAGGGGGAAGCCAAAAAGCAAGGTGGAGTGGTATGTGAACTCAAAGGGAGTAGTTTTCCAGAAGCCAATACAAAGATTAAATAGAGGGGAGGAAAGGATTCATGGTGGATCTCTGGTCCTCAGCAAAAACACTAGCAGACCTCACCACCTGAGTGCGGCTGAGGATGATACTCTTGAAATAACTCTAGATTATAGTAACATATTCAGCATTCAAAAACAATTCAGCTAGAGGTAAGCTTTAGGAGTTTGAATAATTCTGATAGATTCATCAAAGTTCCGAATAAAATAGTAAAACTACAAGAGGTAACTTTTTGAAATATTTTAAATACTTATTTACTTAAAAATAAGTCTAGGAGATACAAGATTAAGTAATGATAACAAAAAGATACATCGTTGTCGACAACAATATATGGTATCATTAGTTTGTAAGACAAAGAGATTTATTATATAGGTCATAACTCGTCAATTAATCATAAAATTTATATATAATTTGAGAATAATTGAGTAGTTTTGGATTGATTTGTTTACGGAGGATAATTCAGGATTTTTCAATAATTCAGAGAATATTGTTACCATGCTCCAGGTTGCGAGCTTTCTAAAACTGACCAAGCTAGGTAAAAAATTCCAGTTTTCAGGTGGTCAGATCCTGAACTCAGTTTACCCTGCAGGTTGTCTCACCATAGAATTAGATGACAACCTGATCAATGGGTGACAAAGGCTGACCACTTTGCAGTCCGCCTGGAGTAAAGCATTGGTTGATGTGCTTGTTGAGCATACCTGGGACAAGGGGCCTGGACTAAACCTCTCGGCATGAGGAGATGGAACACACCCTATGTTGGGACTCCTTCCATAAGAAAGCCTGGACCCTAGGATGGGCTTCCACCTTCCAAATCCTCCTCATCTTGGTTGAAACACTAGCAACATTAAATTATCTTAGCTTTCCCACCAGCATGTTCTGTCACTGCTCCCCTTCTTGGTCAAGGTAGCTGGGAACCCAATCAACCATTTCTGCAGGGAAGCATTCAAATTTCAATTCCATCAGAGAAAAAAGAAGCATTCAAATTTCAAGGAATTAAAGGTTCCAACCTCCATCATTAATCTAACTTCAGAATAACTGACTTCAGCTAGAGAAATTAAGAAATAGCAAGCAACCTAGCATGGCAGTAGCAAAAGAGGGCAAGAGATATAAGAAAATTATCGAGATCATTAATAAAGTTGAAAGAAATCTTTTTATTTGAATAATGCAATAACACTGATTATTATGTTATACAAATTTCCTTCAAGCTTCCAATGCTTGAAAAAAGATTAATTTAAATTAATGAAATTGATGCCGACTGGCCTTGTCTCAATACTCTCCACATGTGAGAGGACCTTAATCCAATCCCAAAACAAAGAAAAAAGAAATAAAGACACAAATTGCCTTTCTGACACCATAAATATAGATTAATTTTATAGTTTCCATGTTCGCATGACTAAATTAAGAGACCCTTCAAGATCCTGCTTAAAATATAGCCCTAATCCACTTTACAAGGCTGAGAACAAATACATCGTGTCCACATCAATTAAGAATCAACCTTTGCAATTAATACTGCAGGAATTTTTCTTTCAGATTTCGATACATTCTTGACTAGCAAGTATATTAATTGAGAATCAAGTATGACACCAAGCAATAAAATAACTTGTTCTCAACTCAATAGTCATCACCACCTAAAACCAAGGCTAGAGTGCCATGTAAAGTCATTCATAAAAAAGAAAATAAAACAGCGTGTTTACATCTGCACCTCGACAGCTATATAGGATGGATGACAAAAAACTAGAGAACAGGATCTAGTTAAGCAAGCATTGAAATAAGAGAATAAGGCAGCTATCTTTACCAGGAGTGACAGGGGAAAAACTTGCAGCACACGGCCTCCATTACCAAGTACTCGGTTGTGCGTCGTACATCAATTACAATATGGTAGATTTGTTGCATGTATCCTGCTAAAAATTACATTCAACAGAGATAATTCTTTAAAATTTAGATACACACAAGATTAGTTCATACTTCATAGTGTACCGGCATAAAGTCATACAATTATAGGATTTTTGGTTTGTCATGAGCATTATTACAGCACCAAAATGGTAATGTCAGGTTGATAATACAGATATAGCATGATGAGTAATGGTTGAAACAGAGGTTTGATCAAGGAGACTGATTCTTGGGATGGTTAGGGGGCGTCGGTCGTGGCACATATGGCATGAGAGGAGTTCCATGCTCAATTGGCCCAGCTGTTATGGCTGCCCTTGAACTTGGAACAGGGTCAAAGCGGGGGTAGTCCTCCAGGTTTATTCTCCCAAAGTCTATTGTGCTCTTGGCGGTATTGATGCTATAGCTTCTTTCCTGAAAAAGAAGCTTGATTTCTTGTTAGTACCTTGCACATAAATGTTGGTCATATTGAGACAAGACCCTGTTAAAAATACTATGCAACTCTAATGGAGCGTCAGGTAACAAGCATGTTCATGAAATCACCCACAAGAAATGACTCAAATCAGTATAGGCATCTGCCAAAATCATCTAGGAGTGCACGATGACTATGCCAGCTCAAAGGATATATTTGAACTGGAAATGATATTTCCAATGACAGCCCATTTCCTATTAACAAGGCAACAAACAAAAAATGTTATCTAGTTCACTGGGCTAGCATGAGCTAGGTTCAGCTTTGTATTGAAAGGGCAATCCTGACTCTACATAAATAAGTTATATGCCAAGGCTTAATTTATTTCCCTGACTCTATGTAAATAAGTTATATGCCAAGGCTTAATTTTCGAGGCTTGTACTGAACATACCTTCAATTTCCTGTTCGTAATCATTGCCGTTACACCTTCAATAGGCAGAGCAGTTTCAATTCCATGGCTTGTATAGGCTGAATCTGCATTTACTTATAAATGGACAATCAGTATACTGATCTATGATAATTGGATACTATATATGTTGTACAATGAAGCAAATTATGACACATCTGAATTTTCCTTACTCCAAATACATGCAATGACCGAATGACAGGATGTCTACAGTAAATACCTGCCTAAAGATTATTTAGTTTAAAGGCTTTCAAAAAAAAATAAAAATAAAGAGATGGAAGATTGCCATTACACCTTTAACAGGCACAGAAATTTCAACTCCACGGCTTGTACAGGCTGTATCTGCATTTAAATATAAATACACATTCAGTATATTGATCCATGACAACTGGGGCACCATATATGTTGTATATTGAAGTAAATTTATGATGAGGGTGAAATATGGGTCGTGGTCCTTCATGCCTTTCCCAGTTTACCACTCTAGTGGCTCTCCAGTGTGGAGGAATATTTGCTCTTATGCTCCACTAGTCTACCCTAATCTTAAAAGGAGCATTGGTAATGGAGAATCCATCGACGTGATTTATAATCAGTAGTTATCATCTACAAAAAATCTTGAAAATATAGGGTAAGATACAGGTGGGTTACACAACAAGAAATGAGTAATCATAATACACACACACACACACACACACATATATATATGTATGGATGTATATGTATATTACAACCATAAAGCATAATAAGTATCATAATAAAATGGCCTACACTCCACACAATAACAGCAATATCCACAAACTCTAATTATCTGTCATCTCTATCATTAAAAGGTTAGCCAAAGAAAGAAAAAAAAGAAAAAATTTCCAGTCATCCCCAAGCATATCAAGAAGTATCTGGCACCCTCTTTAAAGATTATATATATGATACTTAAAATAGCTTTGCAGCATGTATCCCAGTTGCATTTTACGTGCATCAGTATTTTAATATGCATGGACACAGAGGCGGCCCAATACATTTGGGGGCCTAAGGCGAATCCAATAAATGGGGCCTTTTTTTTATAAATTTTTTAATAAATATAAAATACTTAAAAAATGATATGAAAATAGATAGCTATTAAGTACACTATTTCAACGAAGATGCATGAATCTAACAAAAACAGACAAAAAATCTTTTTAATTTAATATAATTCTTCAATGGGAGCACAGAAAAATAATTATCCTAAAAGAAGGGCATGAAACTGATTAAATAACTGAGATAATGCTTGACAATACTGTTTACCCCGTCAAGAGCAGAATAGAAAAAGGTCATCCCATGGCACTTAATGGCCAAGGTAAAAAAAAGAATTTGTCCAGAAAGGGGCCTCCTATAAAAGAAAGTAGGGGCATTATGGGAAATTCACTCCATCTAATTAATAAAAGTCCTATCCCACCATCTCCCCTTCAAGTGAGTACCCAAGCAGCGACTGCAACATCACACAGCAGCCATTGAACCCCCTCCCTCCTTTTCTCTCTGTACCACCCAGGAGGGAAGAGGGAAGAAGAAACCGAGAGGAGAAAATTAAAAGAATCTCCACCCTCCAAGAAGTCCATTTCCAATCCCCCTTTCTTCCTGATGGCCCGGCTGGGTCAGGAGTAATGTGAGGGAAGGAAAACCAAAACCAAAACCAAAAAAGAGAAGGGATGAAAGATGAGAGTGGCTTCAGGCGCGTATCAAGCCAACCAAATCCCTTTCTTCCTGATGGCCCACTGCCCAGGCCAGCGCCCAGCTACGACTCTAGCTATTGGAGACGGATGGAAAAGGCAGAAGGCTACAGATTAAATAAAAAAAGAAAAACTATGCAGTGGGGACCGTGGGATGGGGGCCTTCCGTGGGTCGGGGGCCTTAGGCGACCGCCTAAGTCGCCTAAGGCCCGAGCCGGCCCTGCATGGACTCAATCAAAAGATTGAATTTTTAGTACCTGTGTATCCTAAGATCTATCAATTTGGTTGTTATTGGCAGTTAATATTGAAATGAATCCAAATTGCATTAAGTTGGACATATTTTCATAAAATAAATTAAACAATTCAGCGAAAGCTATATTTCCCATCTACAAGTTAATGACAAGTGTTGCTACAAAACCATTAGTTGAAGTTGACCACAGCAGCTTCATCAAGAAAACTTTAGACTCTTAGACAAGACTTTGGTCCTTTATTTTTTCCTTGTTTTTCTCTCCGATTTTCTTTCATCTCATTGCTAAATAATGGAAAAGAAGATTCCCCTCTAACTAATTTTATCTTTCCCTCACCTTCTCAGCAACCAAACATAGCCATAATAGTGAAGTCTGTCAAATTATTTCAAAAAATTCCAGGCCAGGAGCCTTGGAATCTAAGAAACAGCTTGACCCAAAAAATCGATAATAATTTGAAAGTTATGTTCATGATTCTCCTTAACAGAGACCCATGAATGGATTTTATTTTAATTTTGTTTTTGATGAAGCTCTTTATTCTATTGGACCTTCTTTTACCAAGTATGAACATGAGTTTCACTTTTCTTTAAAACAAAATTGAATTCATTTCCTCATAAATTTTAGTCCAATCAAGAATTAATCCATATTCATCATACTCCATAGGTTTAAGTTCTACACGACCATAAATCTCCCGCATTAAAAAAAATTAACCTTCTAACTGTTCAAAAGGTGAAGACTTTAGGATGCAGTTTGTTCCATGAGTTCACTATGATCACCACCTTGAAATTACAAACCTACCACCGGTGGTAAAAAATGCAATAACATCAGTATGTTACCACATTGTAAAACCAGAAAGTAATGTTCGAAATCCATATGTTAAAGAAAGGTTAGAAAGCCAACCAAGATAGAGCTTTCCATATCGTAAAATGGTCTGCATGTGCATAAAACAAGATCGAGCCGGCCCAAGTGGGTTGGGGAGGAGAGCTGGTTGCATGAATTAATAGCTATTAGTAAACCTCGAATTAATAAGCGAAGCTTTCCATGTCGAAGTTTGTGTAGAAAATTACACAGTCGAAACATGTCAGAGCAAAAGAACTAACCAATCCTTAACAACCAAAGAGCATAGTCAATAAGTCTAGCATTGCACCTCAAATGAAAATATTTCTCTGATAATAGTTCATGGAAATGAAAGCATAATAGGATCTTGCAGTGCCACAAAACTAATCATTCATGTATCACTAAGTTCACTTCCAACAGTCTATAACTAAATGAATCCCAACTTATCTTAGGTGTTCAAAAGGCACCATACGAGTGACACAAACACTGAGGCCACGAGCTAACATAATCCGAATGATGCAACATCTCAACGACATGCTAATAGAGAGAAAAAGCAAAATAATCCATTTCTTTTCTTTCCACTTCTATGGCACTTAGGCTTGTCTAAAGCCAACAGGAAGAACCATAATATCAAACACCAGAAATGCAAAAGATGACTCTTTTAACAACTCAAACACAAATCAAAGGCAAGAAGAAAATACCTCCAACATTGCCGCCACTTCTGCTCAAAGACAGAGCCGCTCCGGCGGCAAGAAACAGAATCCAAAATCCCAAAGTTCTCATCTTTTCCTCAGATCCTTCACTTCCCAACCCAAAAGATTCGATCTTTACTCTCTAGATTTCACCAAGAACGATCATTCCAGACTCGTAAATAACGGAAGAGCCCATACAGAGAGTTGAACAGAGGAAAACAGGGAACAAAGGGTAAGAAGAAAAGAAGAGAGATAGGAAGAGGTTTCCTTCCGTCACCACGGACAGAAAATTCGAAGATCCAGCGGGAAATCCGTGATAGTTGGCTTCCATTTCCTCCTGCTCTCTCCTTTGGGTATTTCTTATAGAAATGGAGAGAGAGAGAGAGAGGAAAAGAGGGGTCGGTGTGAGAGGAAGCCAAGTGAATTCAATGCGAGGGGCGGTGGAAGTCGAGCCAAAGCTCGGAGGGGCTCGCAGACAAAAGCTGCGAAGCTTGGAGTAATGACTCGGGCCATACGCGCCTCTCAATTTAGCTTTGCTCTTTCTTTTCCTAGACTGGAGTCACTGGACCACTTCAGAGCCAGAACGGTAGGAAATATATGAACTTCTTAAGAGATTGGGACATCATCAGAAGACAGTCATGATATAATAAAGCTTGCAACTTGTGAATGCTCCCTTTTGGAAGGTTTTAAGTGGGTCATATAGACTCTTGGCCTGCCAGACCTAGCCTTCACTAAAGATAATACATTTATGAAATTGGTTTGGGTCACAAATTTAGACTCTGGTATAATGTCAATCACGGGTGTAGATGAGTTAGGATTTGGAGCTATCTAGAGCTGATTGGGTTAGATTTATTTTAAAATATCAAGGCTAGGTCATAAAGTAAGACTCAAACTCATTGTATAAAAGGACTGGATTGGATATATTGTGGTTCCACCACAGGGCTCGTTTGGTTCGCGGGAAAAGAAGAGAGGAAAGTGTGGTCAACGGAAAAGTGATGAGATGCCTCTTGTTTGGTTGGAATTTTCAAAAGAGAGAGACGGAAAAGTTGCATTCCCATGAAAATATGATTCCCACATTTCATGGGAAAGTCTTTTCCATGAGAAACATGAGAAAGTTATTTTCTCATGAGGCGGGAATCACTCCATTTTTATTTTTTTCCAAAAAGATCCTTCAGTATTAAAGAAGCAATAAAGAAGCATTAAAGACCTAATTTTTATTAAGAACATAATAGAAATTATACATAACTTTTCCAGAAAAGTGGATGGTCAACCAAACATAAACACTTTGAAAATTTGTCACTTTTTCATGGTCAATCAAACATGCCAAAAGTACTTTCCTAGGCATTCTCTTTTTAGAAATATATTTTCCAGGAATCATATTTCTAGAAGGAAAAATGCTTCCTGCGAACCAAACGAGCCCATAGAGTTTGGGTTGTATCTTTGGTGCGAGATGATGATTGATCTTTTTTACGACGTCAACTATTGGATCGCATCTCAAATAGATCTCAAAGCACTCTGAACTTTTCTTTCATCCGTCTACATAGATCTTATGTGGCCATTGCACAATCCAACATTTGACGTCATGAAAGAAGGTGAATCATTTTTTCATGCAAAAGATATAACCCGAACCCTTCACCTCATCAATCATGCTTGCGCTTGCATGCTAGGAGAATAAGAAAAGAAACAGAGCGATATAAACATTACATTTGGTTACTTGGTGAGCAAAGAAAACTTGAAACTTAAGGTAATTTGGAAGGTTGGCAAATCTGGAAGGAGAGGAATTCAAGGTTGGCAATTTCCCTAGTCACGTTGGTTCAGGCAAAATTGCTCTAGTTCCAGCTGCGGAGAAAGCTGTGCTCTTTGAAGACTAAGAAAGGATCTGAAACTTTGCTACTAGCTTTCAACCATTTGCTGCCTTGCGCTGCAGCATATCTTTTACTTGTATCTTCTTATAATTTCTACCCCTCTATACATGGAAATCTTTCTTGTTTTAATAAATTTGGGGAAAACTTTTCCTTCCTCCATTACACATCGAAAACCAACAGAGAAGAAACCCAAGGTAATCTTTAATTTATTGTTATGGTCAGTTCTAAGAAATTGCTTTAGTTCATGAGTTAGATGCATGACGAAGATGCATCCAATACTATATAGTGAAAGAGAGCAATGCTTATCTTATATAGGAACAAATATTCTAATAATAGATGTTGTGCTTTTTAATGTGCAAAAGAATCTTAAATCATAGAATCAACTTGATTTCTTGGAAAAAAAATTAAACTTTCGATCTTGACAGATTACTTGGTTTTAGAGGTAGTTTGGTTTGTCTACATAAACTGATGATGAAAATTTAAAGATTCTAACCCTTATTTGTTAGGCACTCAATTACCTCCCTTTGTTAGCTGGACACCATTCAACCATACAATGTTCTTCGGGTATCTTTCTATTTACTATAAGTTCTAGAATATTTGTCTTTGTTTCGATAACATTTCCTAGTATTAACCTTAGGTAATTCTGTCTAGATCAAAAAGAAAGAAAACTCGTCATTTTTATAATCAACTCAATTTGTATACTATAAAAAACGCATGAAAAGATTTTTTTTTTTTTTGACTACAACGGATGACTCATATAAGTCTAATATGAATACATCTAAAAAAAAAAAAAAGTAACGAGTCTTGGAGCGCTATAGACAGCTCCCTCTCACCAATTTAGAGAACTTCCTCAGAGTAATTTGCCACAAATGAGGCTACCCAATCCGCATCTCTATTGGCCTCCCTATAGACACGCTTGGCTCGGAAAGCGACATCCCAAGCTATCATGCCCGAAATGTTCCGGAGCAGTAGATGGCAGCCACTCATGCCGCCGGTGCACTTCTGAATCCAGCCAATTACCGTAGCCGAGTTATTTTCAAGCAGGACTGTGTTGGCCCACAGTACGCGCCGAGCTTAGCACAAACCAGCCCAAGTTGCTCTCAGCTCTGCCCTAGGAATAGAAATATTAAAAATCTGGTGCCCACCAGCTGCCACCATAGTCCGAGCTTCTGATCACAAAACCTGCACCATCTTTTCTGTCACCATCCAGCCGACATCCAAGTTTACTTCGGAAGAAACAATTTTTTTTATAATAAGTGCAGGTCAAGCTCAAAATGCCAAGCACAAATATTTTCATGTGTAGAGCCTTTTCTTTTGGGTGCAAAATGCATAGTTCTTAAAAAAAAAACAAAAAAGTATCATATGATATCATGGCTAGCATAAGCTGAAGGAGAGAATGCTAGGTGCTCTTTAAAGCTCAAATTAGTTTTTTTTCTTAAGCGCAGAAGTAGCAGCTCCACTAATTTAATTTAAAAGTAATAAAGAAATTTTTTTTCACCAAACATTTGGGTCTAAGGGAACGGCCTTCTGCCAGGGAGACCACATTAGGAATAAATTTGGCCAATAGGAACTCAAATATTATTATCTTATGTGATAAATTCCATATATTTACAGAGAAGATAGTAATACAATTGATTGGAGACATCTTACGTGGCAAACCATATGGGACCTACACTATAGGATAACAATTTGGTTGCCAACCCCCTGCGGCTTATCCCCATCATTCGAAGTCCCAATCACTATTCGAAAAGACTAAAACCCAAGACTATTGACTATTCCCAGCACAAAAATGACAACCAAATGGAGGACAAACACCTGGAAGATGGCCAAAAATGAGATAGAGTTATGCAGTGTTTAAAGCATACAAAGAAGTATCATTATTAAATGTCTTTAGGCCCCATTGCCCTTTTTAAGTCATCCAAGCCTTGAACATGGAGCTGCACGGAATGGAAGCAAAAGAAGACGTCATGTAACAGCTCAAGGGTGCAATGCCCATTCCCTCCCCCTATAAATAATACTCTTGGCATTGGGAATGAACGACCCGCTCTCAGTTATCAAATATTCTCCCCATCCTTGCTGAGAGACTTGTGAGGAGCCGTCCACAATTTCTTCCCTCGACGAAAGCTTGCATGGGAGTGAGGGTTTTCCACGGCAGGGTGGTGCAATCTCAGACCTGGGTTCTCAATTTCCCAATGCTACAAATTCTTTTAACATTAGATGGCATACAAGACCCATTATTTCCGCTTCCTTTCTGGAATGAATTAGAATGACCTTAGTTCACAAAGCATTTCTTTTTTGACTGAAATTGAAATAAAATTTGAATACTGAAAAAAAAAAAAAAAGTTTGAGATTCGATTTTGGAGAATTAAAGTACTCCTATTTTCTAAGAGTCGGAATAGAAATGAAACTTTTCCTAATTAAAGAGTTAGAATGAGAGTCACTCATTTCTATTCTCATTTTAGAGCACAACTACCTCCAACTAAATATGCCTATAGTATTTTTTTACGAGTTCTTATCTATTTTAGCGCACAGCCGCAACGGACCACTGCATTATTTACATTCCTTATGGTCGTTATACATGATCTGCTGTTATATCATAGCTCCTTATCAATTATAATCATCAATGAGATGATAACATGGTTATAGAAATTGCCGTAGATATTAAATTGACTTAAAGATTTCAAATATCTAAAGCAATATTTACTTTGTCAAAATAGAATACCAAATCAAAGATTATTTTATGTGAAAGTGACATTCTCAAAGTCATCACAAGTACATGACTAATTCTCTTAAGATACCTTTTAGGGTGCAAATGCAAGAAGCGACGATCATAAGGGTGAAAATGGATCAGATAATATCCATCTATATCCGTTATTGTAACCAAATTTATCGAGATATAGATAGAAATTTAAACATCTAACTAATATCCGTATCCATATCTATATTTGTCAAAGAAAAATATATATGAATATGGATAGATAACTATCGATCTGTATCCGAATATTTGATTCCATTTATAACCCTATTTAATTTTATATGATGCTCACGAACTTCTTTTAAAAAAATAAATGACTATATTAACATGCTATTAACTTAATTTATCATCCACTTAGTATTTTTGATTCTGTCGTCATAAAGTTTAATTATTCAATTTATATCCGTATTTATATCTATATTTTCAGTATACGATTTATATCCGTATCCGTTTAAAATAAATATGGATATAAATTTTTGCATATGATTAACATCCGTATCTGTATTTGTATTTATCACACAAAATAAATATAGATGTTGATATGCTAGTATCCGATCTATATCCAATTTGATTTCATTCCTACATGAGCAGAATATCATTCCTAGATAAAATAAAACTCCAAAGTTAAGCTTGTTGGTGGGCTGGTCAACTTAAAAGCTTACCGAACTTAGTCTGTTACAAGAACTAGGAAGGTCCAACCGTCCAAGAGTACAACTTAATATTTAAACTGGGTCAATTGTTTGCTAAAACTATCAGATTTATGCTTTATATATATATATATATATATATATATATATATATATATATATATATATATATATATATCCAGACTTCTATGGTTTATACGTTATTCGCAACTAGATTAACCAATTTTCCAGCTATTGATACAAATTATCTTTGGGGTAGGATATTTCCCATGGGGCTTTCATGATGGTCCATGGGCCACCATAATGTTCCACAGGTTCGGGTTGCGTGTGAATGTATGATTGATCTTCTTTCGCAACATTGTCCATCGGATCACGCTCCACATAGCTCGCAAAGCACTCCAAACTCTCTCATTCATCAGCCTACACAAATGTGAAGTGATGTTTGTGCGATCCACCAGTGGATTTGTGCGAAGAAAGGTGAATCATTCTTTCACATGAAAGATACAACCCCTACCCATGTTCCACTAAATCATCATCGAATCAGGCACCGCAACAAAACTTGGTTCTAGGCCTTCCACTGGGCCGAATCTGGATCACGACAACAATGACCCAAACCTGATTTAGTTCATTTTTGAGTCATACTTTTAGACCAGGACTAATGTATTTACTGACCAAGTCAGATGTATGGAAACCTATAGCTCATTCAATCATGAACCATACCCAAACCAACGCATTTAGGACCCGATTGGATCTGCTAAAAAATTTGGGTTCAATTCAAGATAAATACAAGTACACTATTTTTTAACATTCAGTAGGAAAACTAGTAAATAGTAATGGCATAGATAACAGGTGGATAATTGAGTCTTTTATCTCAAAATAACTAGCCTTGATATCTAACTTATAAACATATATTTTGTAAGAGAACAAGTGATAAAGGAAATAAATATTTCAATGTCATGAATTCTAGGGTTGAATTGGATCAAACTAGACTGTATTGGGTCATCTAATATTGGACACACTAGACCTGATTACTCGACATATTGGACCAAGTCCAAAGTGGCAGAAAAAGACCAAGACCTAACCAAATTTTCAAAAAAGGTCATGTTAAACCCAAACACAGCCATGGGTCTTTGAAACCATATAAAACCTGGCTCAACCAAATGTGGTGACAAGTTAACGGCTTCCATTTTCAGACCTACTTAAGAACCAATCCATGGTTCATCACAAGACCATGGTCTGCCAATAAAACCAAAAGGGCTATGGGGTAACATGAATGCAGTCACTCAATTAGATTATTGTGAGGGCCCGTCCCATTGACCGGCCCGCACATGATTTGGGCTTGTGGGCCGGCCCTAAGAGGCCCGCCCAACTCACATGCACTGCACGTGAGAGAAAGGGGAGGAAGATTCTGGCTGGGAGTCTCCTTCCTCCCTCATCCGATCGCGTTCGCACCAAAACCTAGGGTTTTAGGGCGATCCAAACACCAAAAAAATTGAGATTGTAGCCTATTTAAGATCTCTCATACTCCTTTGAGATCCATCAAAGAATAGGGCTAGATTTCTTGCAATTTCAAGCTTCCTTCTCAAGATTCTTCCTCCAATTTCCACTGGAATGAGTCGCCGAAAAGCCTCGCCTGACTGAGGTATGAGTTATTTATCTTCTCCTCTTTCTTTCCTATTGTTTTGGGCCATCGTTCTCTTGGATTTAAGCTGACAATCGTCGGAGCTTCATCCAAAATAGAGTACCCCTGTTTCGATATTCTTTCACCGTGATTAGCCACCACCGGCCTCGGGTTTGGCCGGGCTTGCAGCAGCCCGAGGCTGCCATTGGATGGGCAATTGGGCCACAGCTGCTGCCACTTGTTACCGATGAGGGAAAAGAAAGAAGAGAGACGAGAAGAAGGACTCTTCCCACTTCTCTATTTTCTCTCTCTTTCTCCCTCCTCTCTCTACTTTCTCTCAAGAAGATCTATGGAACCCAGTATCGAGTTCTATCAATCTGATATACGAACTCGAGTTGATCCTTGGAAAGAGGTCTAGAACTACCTTGGTGCTCGGACCGCCAATTGGATCGATCACTTCAGTAGAATGTCCCTAAAACCTTCATTCATAAACCATGTTAATTAATCTTGACCCTGATTGAGTGATTCATTAAGCAAATTGTCTAGACTTGACCCATGCAAAACTACCATACACCCTAGCCAAGTTTTCTCGTATTATTTTATTAAAGTCATTAGTTAGAAATTAATTTTACGGTTAATATTTTAAATAGGTCTAGCGGAGTTGCTTAGCGAAGTTTGACAGTCTAAGACAAAATAAGTAAGTAAGTCTTGCACTCCTTATTATTTTTTAAATTATGATATTTTTTCTGCATAAAATTTGCTGGTGGAAATATCATATTTTGCTTAAAATTATAGATTATCATATGTGTTATAAAAATTATGCTTTATTATGAAAAATAGTTTCATGAATATTTAAATAAAATAGCTTTATTATGAAATATGAATCTGAATATGCCATTAGTGTTTTTTATCTATTTATGTGTATGTTTTAAGAAAAAGATATAAGTATATGAAATGTTCTCAGATAGTTATGTATGGCCCTCACCAACGGATACAATAGTTGGTAAATGGTCCCACTAGTGGGTATAATAGTTGGTAAACAACCCCATCAGTGGGTATAATAGTTGGCATACAGCCCCGCTAGTAGGTATAATAGTTGGCATACGACCTCGCCATAGTTGGCTAACTATGACATGCAGTCAATTCGACCCTGTCACGGGTATAAAATGACCATAGTACGAATATCTATGAGCAATGTTTTGATCCATGATAGGATTAAGTGATATGAAAAATAATTTACAAATTTATTTGTAGTATAATTTTGGAACTATGTTTATGGAAGATGCATAATTTATGCATGCATGATTGGCTTTATGACTTATTTTAATATATTGTACTATAAAATTTTCTATTTTATAATCTGTTATTTTCTTTAAATGATGCATTGGCATGCAAAAACTTATGCCTAATCTTAAAAGGTAGAGTAAGATTTTTTTATTAGGCTATGTCGCTCATATATTTCTATTTTTATTTTTTTCTTTAGACAAACTGGGCCAGTAAAGACGAAGAATGTTCTAGACTTAGAGTTCGTACTAACAAGTTTAGCGAATTATATAGTAGAATTTTAATTCTTTAGTTGCTTATAAATTTATAGCTTAGTAATCTTTTAAATATTGAGAATTATGAGTTGGTATTTATGTTTGATGTAGATGCTCTAAACCACTATTGATTGCATTTAATTAATAATGAAATTGAACTTTTATTTATTCTATTTCGTTTGAGATGAATTTGGAAGTTAAATGAAATGTTTGACTTCGTGTTACTGTGAGTTGTACTCCTTGGTAGCATGGCCATATCATGCTTCGAATCTGGGGTGTGGCAATTACCACCATTGGAACTTGAATATTACAAGCTGGTTTATGGAAGTCTTAGGTCTCGCACTTGAGCCAAACTAGAATAAAGTTTGCTGGGGCTTTCATTAATTGGTCAAGCTCAAGCCCAGCTGAATGCCTGATGTAGAAGGTCTCCTTCGACCTCACGTTTGGTGGAATACAGTTGAATAAATGACAGGATTTAATTCAGGTTTATTCCAGGTGACAAACAAGATAGTACCTTATATATTTAGGTGTCTCAAAATTGGGAAGGTTGTTCCTTCCCTTGTTTCATACTTTCATTTTGACACGAATAGATATAGGGTACATTTAGTTCTTGAAATGGATTGGAAAGGAATCAGAATTATAGTAAGAATGGGATTTGAATAGTAGGTAGTTGGAATTGGATTTCTGGGGATCGAGATATTTCCATTCCTTCTAGAATCAGAATGAAAATGGGACTCTCTTAACCAACCGGCTAGAATAAGAGTTACTGAATCCCATGTTCTAATTTCAGAGCCCAACTCTCCCAACTAAATATGCCCATAATGTTTAGAAGAGCTAGAGTCCTCTTTGTTCTTTTCAATAGAATCTGGATTTGAGAAGGCTACAACTTGCAACTAGTGAGCTGGTTTCCACTGAGCTAAATTTGGAACAATCTAGTGATATAGTCGATCCAAAGCATGGCCGGCCTACACTCGAGGAATTTTGCAAAAACAGCTCTAGTGTACGAATATACATCTTTTCTTTTTCTAAGAAGAAGAGTGTATGAAAAACTGATTGAAATTTTGGTGCTTGTCTTTTAAAATAAAAAAGCACATAAAATTGATAGAATGATTATGCTTGATTTCCTAGATATATACAGGTTTGCACTTCTAATGCAAGAGAATATAATGACACTTACCATCCTATATATAATAATAGAATAACTCATGTATTTATGTGTGTCCGTCATATGTATGTTCGTATTGGTAGAAAGTATTCATCATGACATGATCTTGAGCACTAGCCATATTGAAGCATTGCCAACTTAATTTGGATACATGGGAGGCTTTCTTGATAAACAACAAGGTATTTATTTTCAATAAAGGAAGAAAAATAAATATCCACAGAGATCTTTTTATTATTATTAATCTTACATTCTCTATTTTGTTAATCCTAATGGCTAAAAGTACAAAATAATATCTTATGACTATCATATATTCATAACATAGTTACATAAAAGTCATTTTATAGGTACATGACCTATACCAGTTATCCAATTGATAAGGTCAATCCAAACCATTTATCAGTTGTAAAATTATTTGTCACCATGGAAATGAAAAGAAAGAGAATGAATACTTATATAGTGCATTAGACACTTGTAATGCAAGTGGAAGAAATCATCAATCGCTAGAATTTCTGCAATAGGTGAGTAAACTCCAAGTTTTTGCATGGAATGGAGTTCAAAAGATTTTATTACTAAAATCAGGAATTGTTCTAGATGTGTTGAGGAGCATGAATGGTTGTGATCTCATGATTCTGGGCCTCTTCCTACTATAAATATTGGAACTCTGATAATATATAATATTCTTATTAGCATGAGATACCCAGAGTAAAAGACTGGATTAAATTTTTGATTTTAGTTCTTTAAATATTTTGAAGGAACAAGATGGTGTTAGCAAACCTTTTAAATTAAATTTCTTTTAAATTCTGAAGCATTTTTTGGCTCCATCTCTCTCCTAGTTGCTTGAGAGTACTGTTCCACAATAGAAGACCTTGCCATTCGATAATAGAGAAGATCAATAAAAAGGAACATGATCATATCAAAAGAGAAAAAGAATGAAAGAAATTAACATGACACAAAAAATCTCTCATTAGTGTCTAAGAATGAAAACAATGAATACGAAATACTAAGCTATTATGCTAAAATTGTTGTTGATGTTGTCATCATTATCTTCTGCTTTTTGACCATTAGGTTGCCTGAGAGGATGATATTAAATTTAAATGTTAAGAAAGTTAGCAATGATCTTAATTACCATGAAGGGGTGGCTGGATGTCCATTTGTGCTAAAGATTGGAAGACATGCTAAGTCTAGCTAAGCTAACTTTCAAGCAACTGGTGGAAAAAAAAAAAAAAAACCTACCCAGGAAGTCCAAGATGCACAGTGTTAAAAATTCAAGGCATATAAATTAAACTGCCTAAAAATTAAACCCAAGGATCTTTTATGACCATCAGATTAGAGAATCCTACCTAGAACTTTTTTTTTCTCTCTCTTTTAACAGAAAGTAACCAAAAAAAAAAAGATAGGTATCTGATAACATATTCCAGTAAACTTTTCTATGCAAATCTGGTGCTCTACTCATGCGTCACGTATCTATTTTTCGATCGACTAAATAGAATGAATATCTAGTACCTAGCTATGAAGAGTCCTCTAATTCTCTATTACCCAGCAAAGCAAACTGACAATTAGATTATCTCCCACTCTATAGGTGAATGTTGTGGAGTCCATAGAGAGAAATCTAAACTCACCCTTAGGCAAATAGATTGAAAGCAACACAACCAAGATTATAGTTGTTAGTAGTATAGCTTTGCAAGCAACAAAATAATATCTAATAGTTTCGCACATTTCTTTCCCACTTTGACTTAAATTTCTGTTCAAAATTCTGTCAAACAGCATGTTCCTCGCTTCCATTACCCCACCATACATGCATCTCAATCCTCCCTGACATACAGGAGAGAATAACACCCATGGCAATGATTGGGCAGCCACACTGGACCAACATGCATGAACCAGAGAATAGTAGAAATATAGTCTTAAAGGAGCCTCCCCTTTCAGAAGAGCTCGACATCCAAAGCAAATTGTCTTTATCCCTTTGGCCTCCTCATCATTTCGGTATAATGCATTCACCTTAAAAGTGTGGCCTAAGTTTGTGTGGCTTGTTAACTAATTGTCTGTGAACCCCTTATATGAGGTTGTGTGGGTATCTTGAGCACATGCTCGCACTCCCTACTTTCAAGCTCACATTCTTGTTTGTTGTGATGTCTTCTTGGAAGAGAACTGGGTGCAGGGAACCAGCAAGAGAATTCCGCCTCGAGAAAGTTGAGTCTTTTAGTTTAGCACCGTGTCTTCTAGCCTTTGTACTTCAAAGCTTAAGAATCCACCTCATTACTCTCACTAGGGGATTACTATAATTCTCATGTTGAACCTATCTTGTTCTCCTTATCTGCTTTCTGATAGATTCTTCTAATCCTCTCCTTGGTCTCCGTGTCCTTGAAGTCCCTACAAATCTTGCACCACAATATGGAATTATAAAGGCAGAATTTGGTCAGCTTTCCATGCAAAGGCTGCTTTCTTGCACCCTCAATGGGGCGAGGGCTTAACCTCTATTGTGAAGCCAACGGGCTTCAACTTTTTCTACCTTGCGAAAGTTTGATGACCAAGAGATTTTGATTCACAAGGCATGGCCACAAGTCACTGTTCTCATGTGAGAAGGGCAAGTGGGAGAAATGTGGCACAAGCCATGATCTTTTCTCTTCTATCAGTCAAGAAAGGTGAAGGACATGGATCATTGGAGGTGACCACTGGGGCCCATGAACTAAACACTATGTGATGGTTTCAGGACCATCACTAGTCGAGGGGATGTGTCGCATAACCATGGCCATTGAACTCAGATATATTATATATCCGAGTGAAATGCGAGCTAACTTTTCCATGCAACAGGGTTTGGAGGTGGATGGTGCGAGTACAAGAGGCAGAAGTAACCTTTTGAAACCACAGGGGTACTTGTGGTCCTTCCGCCTTTAATTATTTGCAGCAGAGATCAATATGCGCAGTGACAGTCATCGCTATGTATATGACCCACTTTGTCACACTGAGATGAAGCATTTCACATGCACCTGAAGGAGATTCACCTTGCCCCCATGGACCACAGCTCTCAAATTCCTGAATTGTCTTATATAATTAGCTGATCAATTAATAAAAATTGCTTAGTGAAATGGTAGATGTCTTGGGTAATAGCTTCTAATTAAGTAGATCTCTATCTAGCATCCAGAGTCACATTGACAATTATTTGTAAAATCTTGGCCAGTCTCTTTGCTTCTCTAAATGAAACAATTCATGATACTAATTCGAATATATATATATATATGTATTATTTTTGAAGGTACTTAAGCATTTTTGTAAACGTTATGATTCGTTTTGTTTGATCGATTAAATGCTATGATCATCCCATGAGACATTTTTCGTTCAATCTCTACAAGTACGTACATTTCTCTACTCTGAGCCGGTACCCTTGCTCGTGCACTGGAGTCACTGACAAGAAAACTGCCGAATGACTGTGTTGTGGAGCCCACTGAAAGAAACAAGAGCAGGAAACATTATGAGGTAACAATTGCAGCTGCATGGACCACTACGTACAACTGGTACATCAGATTTGGCCCACTTGTAGACCATGCTTTGAGTGAGGTGTCCTTGGCCGCACGAACGAAGAGATCCACTGTATCACCTCGCATGCTGGAACCTTGGTCGGTTCTCATGGGAAATTGGACTCCTTCCATCTATAGCTTTTTGGAGCCCTTAAAGTGGCCATGCCCTTCTCATGTTGTAGTCAATTGCAGCATTTGTACGTGGCATAATCAAATTGGCAGTCCGGCCGATATCCGAGCCTCAGCCTTGATGAGATGTGTGTGTGTGTGTGTGTGTGTGTGTGTGTGTGTGTGTGTGTGTGTGAGAGAGAGAGAGAGAGAGAGAGAGAGAGATGTACTGCCCACCATTAGAGTCAATATTTGGTTGGTTTTTGGGGTAGGGACTCTCAATTTTCCTAATAAGAAATTCCACCTAGTTCTGTTACAGTCTACTTGGATGGTAGGCTTTATCTAATAGGGCAAAGTATTACACGCACCACATACTCCAACATGGTCATGCACTATATATGTCAATCAGTTCATCTCTTTTTTGTAGGCTAATCGTCGAGATTAATGGACGATGAATGAAGCTCGCAAAAAGAAGACAAGATGATTGGCATGGTGCATGGCCATGTGGTTCATGCGGTGTAAAGTATAATTTCTTGTGTAATAGGAAAAAAGTAAAATTGAGCCCCAAATTTGATTACTAAGAATTGAATTATCTAGGAAGCCTCAAATTTGCGTGTCCACAAGTTGTGGTCATGCTAAAATTAAGAGCATAGTTTTCGGATGGTTGTGTAAGATGGGGAACACTGATAATACAGGGTGATGTTGATATAAATATCATGTTTTGTCCAATGATTTGATGTCGATTCCATGAATCCTATTGGATATAGTGAATCAAATTGAGATTTTTATTAGAAGTGCTATCAAGTCAGTCAAGTTTAGGTTTTACTAAATCCAAAGCAAATACCTGTTGAGATTTTGGGTCTAACTTTTATTCCATATCCTATCCATTGAAGGCTCACATAGGACCTAGGTTCGAGTAATAAAAATGTACATTAGGTCCGAATCAGCTAGAGGTTATGTCTGCAGTACCCATAATATCTAATGTTTTATCTTAAAAAGTTAATCAAGCTAAGTAATCCATGCTTGAGGAGTTGAATGTAATATATGCTATAAAAATTAAATCATGAACAACAACCTCTTGATGGTTAACTACATAATAGTAGTGGATCCAAAATTTGAAAAATACATTCAGAGTCAACTATAAAGACCCAAATATACTGTAGTATGTTATTACTTTTAATTTTTTCAATTGGAGGATATATAAATAAAACTAATATTATTATGTATGTGTATATATTAATTTATGTCTATATATATGTGCATGCAAAATGTATATATATAATAAATAGAGTCATTATTCGAGTCTAGGTTAGGTATAAAAATCTTAAACCTGATCTGGTCCAAAAGTTTGGATGGATTTGACTTCAATTTCATAGCCAACCTGTTCATCATTGGGTTTCGATCGGGTTTGAGTTGAGCAACAGTTTTGTGGTTAGAGGGACAACCTTAATTTTGGTTTATCTTTTTATTTTTTTTCCTTTAGGCAAAGGAAGAGAATGCCGACTATCAATCAAATTCATTGAAGTAAAAAAAGTTTAAAGTGGTATAGATCGGACTTGGAACCAGGTCATAGGTAACAATCCATTATCTATACCAATCAAGCAAGTTAGCACCCATGAGATTTTGGTTCATTGGTCCTTTTTCAAAGTCCAATCTCAAAATAGATTTTTTCCTCTTTTTTCTTTTA